>NC_134144.1:53014509-53059509 GCF_033958435.1 Carettochelys insculpta
TAGCCTAAAACGCAGTGTTACCCTTGAACAGGTCTCACAGTAAGTCAATCAAATATAGGCTGTACTTGTTTGGAAATGTATCAGAATCAAAACTGACATTTTCCAGGGGATACATTCTAGCTTTAAATCTGTGTTAAAAAGTCCTTGCATGAGAACAGGCCCTTAAATGCAATCCCTGCCCCTTCTCTTCATTCCTCCTGAATCTGAGCCTGTCAAGGATTATAGTGTGCAACCTCTGCTGACAGTAGATAAATAACTGATGGTATTTTAGCAGAGTTGCTTGGTTCTCTGCAGCATAATTTGTTTCCTTCTTTCCACTGAGACTTTAATGTTTTGTTATAAACATCTATAGCAAAGCACTGTTAACAGAAATGACTTGTAGCCAAAGACCTGTACAAAAAATACTGTACTGGTTTCCTAAACTTCTCTGCCTAAATATTAGACTGTAGAAGTATCTTGCACCTCAAGTAAATATCCTCTACTTAAAATCGGGAGCAGAAATACAATACTCAAGGGGCAGAGAAGCCAGCTCTAAGGAGGAGAGCTTTGTACAGTATCACTAATTCTCATGCAGATGTAATAAAATCCATATTAAGTAAAATGAGTAACCTCTGAGTTCAGTGATTGGAGTGACAAACTCCTCCCATCTCTCTGTACCCTGTGTATCTCATGCAGTCACAACCCTGTTAATGCTGCTTCCGGAATCTCCAGGCTACAGCAGCTGAGGGGATTTCCGTCTCCGCACCCAGTACACCACTGTCTATGCCGAGGTTTAAAGTACAACTCTCTGGCATAAAGGGGCTGATGACTGCGTCACAGTGGCCCTGTGTCTTTTCTTCACCCTTTCACTTCATGCAGCAAATCTGCAGTGGATCTATTATATTCAGAGCTTTTTGTGGCTCTTATTGGACCAGGGGTTTTTGCCCGGTGTTTGCAAAATTGTACCAGTAGCCATAACAGATGGGCAGTGGACAGTAATCATCTTACCTCAACTGTCTGGGTATGATGTAAGATTGCACCAATTGCAGAACTGTTATGCTCGTTATCTCATGCATGCACATGGACCCACACACAGTCACCATGAAATCATTGGAGAGATCACACAAGTATAACTGCATTATATGACATTGTATTTAAAATATGAGTGTGTGAAAGACATAGGACTGTGAACAGGAAGAAAGGGGACTCTGAAGCGAGAGCCATGATGAAAGGGGTTGGGAAGTGGAGACTAAAAAGCTGAATACTAAGCATCCTGAGATTGTCTTCTCTTCAGGAGGATGGCACTTACCCAGATACACCTGTACCTGTGCCAATTAAATTTAAATGTGAGGTAACCACATAGGTCCACTAAAGAATTTAAGAAATGATTCCTGATAGAAAATCCTGTTATGCCAATTTATACCCTCGCTTCTGTGGTGATCCAGTCCTACCTCTCAGCTCTTCAAAGGGTGACTTTTCTCTAATATTACAGTCAGTGCCCTGCCTGCAGTGATGTCACAATCACACTGCTCACCAATGCCCTGCTCACAGAACTGGGGGAGAGGAGATCACCCCACAAACTTTTATTTAAATTGTAACAAGTTACCAATTCCATATTGTACCAACGTGATCACAAGTAGCTCTGGTAACAGGTTAGGATTTGTTAATAAACATGATATAAAATGGATTGTGGAATTGGAATATAATTGTTTTCATATAAATATACTTGAGAACAAAACTTCTTGAGTAAACACTAGAGAAATCGTCCAGGGAATAATCTCTCTCTCTCTCTCTCTAAAAAAAAAAAAAATCCCAGGCAACAGAATGATGCATCTGTTGCCTGGGAAGGCTTGGGGGAGGTTGCTGTGGGTGGCTCCAGCAGGGTGATAAGAGAGATGGGGCAGAGCTAGTCTTTCTCCAGCCCACGGGTAAGAGGAGGAGGTGGGAGTAGCCGCTGCCGCCAGGCCATGGTATGGAAGGAAGATGCCACTGCTGACTCCCCACGCCCTCAGATCAAGCAGCAGGAAGCGGCTTCCTTGTCAGTAGTAATGGCTGGGGCTTGGCTGTCAGCAGCACCTTCCCTCCCAAGCGGAAGAGACAGCACAATCCACTAAGAGCAGACCTCTGGCTGCTCCTACACACAGGGGCAGGGGTGTCAAAGTAACAGCAGTCAGAGCTCAGCTCTGGCAGGCACCTTCCCTCCCCACCATATGGCTGCAGCAGCTCCCAACTTCTCCCCTCACAGGTGAGTCTCAGTGCCAGTGGTGGGGAGACAGGTAGATGGGCCAGGGCGCGATGAGTGGCCACTGGCTGTGCAGCTTCATGACTCCCCACAATTCACTGCATTCATAAAACATCTGAACAGGTAAGGATTAAAAAAAAAAATCAGTCATTTTTGGAAAGCAATCAGCTTTTTCAAATGTATGATGATTTCCAACAAGACATACTATAATATTAAAAGCCAAATTTTTTTTAAATGCTACTTGAGAAATTTTAACTTTCCTAACCTATCCTAACTACAGTTCCAGTGTTTACCACAAGTGAATGTGATGTATGTGATCTATACACCAGATTTAATTGGAGTGAAACATCATCATACACCAGCATATCAACAGTCAGAAGCTATGCTTTTTGAACTCTATGGAAAAGTTATAATCCCAGGCAAAAAAAGGTGGTTAAACTGTAGTTAAATCTGAGAGTATATATGAGGGTAACAAAACCATTCAAGAATGTTAGTTATATTTTAAAAAAAGAAAAAAAAGAAGAAAACCCCGTGTTGTCTGAGTTTAAAGTTAAAAGAAAACTAGGCACCAAAATGTATTATTTTTCCACCTCTATGCCACTCTTTCAAGTCTTCCTTCTTTTTTTCTTTCATACCTGGAGACTAAACTAGAAACTCTTAATTACATAATTAAGAAGTCAGGTACTCAGGCCCCTATATTGTAAAATGGATTGGTTTTTGATCAATGGCTTTTGAAGTTTATAGGTTATAGTGAAGAACAGCTTCAATTTGGAAAACAAACCTTACTGCAAGGGTGACCGTATACCAATGCCAACTTTACATCATTCCTTTATTTTTTTTTCCCTCCTTGAGGTTCTTAGAAAAGTTGGCAGTTCATGGAAGCAGAAATTTTACGTTTTACTAAGGTGCGAAGGTGACAATGCTAGATCTGCAGTCTTCTGATCATTGCGCCAGGCTTGGCACTCCTTAAAATTATGATAGCAGGAGCAGCCTCTGGCAATCATTCCAGAAGCCAGGGATCAACTGGAACACATTTATGTTCCAGGTCCCACTCTGCTCTGGGTTCCACTGCTCATAGTTGAAGTCAGTGGGATATGTGGGTGCTCAGAATCTCTGACTATCTGGCCTCTTCTATCTAGATGCCTACATTGAACTACCCACTTGAGAAAAATTTGGCCTAAGATGATGATTAGGATAAATTCTAATACAAGTGTAACCTCTCCTTCAGACAGAGCACAGGGCAGCAGGTGTTTTATTCCACAATACTGTTACACAGAATGAAATTATTGCTGAGACAACAATCTGCTGAACAGTGGTTATGTCTACACTAGCGAATTTTTTTTCCAAAAAAGCTGGGACTCTTTCAGAAAATCCTGCAGAGCATCTACACACACAACGTGCTCCTTTGATATTAAATTGGAAGAACACAACACTTCCAGCATCCTCTCGTGTGCCTTCCTCTGAAAGATTTTTTTGTTTGTTTGTTGGCGGGGGGGTTGGAGCATGTAGACACCTGGGAGGCCATTTTTTCAAAAGAGCAGTCCTCATCGTGCTGGATTTTCAATCCCTAGCTTGTTCTTTGAAAGAGCGGGGTCTATGTGGATGCTTTCTATCAAAAGAATGGATCAGTTTTTTTCTATTGCTTCTTTTCTGTGTGGATACACTCTTTCAGAAGACTTTTTTTTCAGAAAAGATCTTCTGGAAGAACTTCTTTCGAAGTATCAAAGTAGTGTAGATGTAGCCTCTGTGTGACCTTTAATACCTGTTGTCTCCAAACAACAAATGAGGAGGCAAAATATCTTGCTTCCTGAAGCTGAGAGAATACTGATATTTTGGCATTATTTGTACTTGTTGCATTTTTCTATTTTGCATTTCTATAAATCCTTTAATTTGAGTATCTCACATTTGCTCACACAAGTTAACTTTTAAAATCTCCATTTTACAGGTGGAGAAGTTGAGGCATGGAGCAAGTTACTTTTCATGGATAAACTGGCAAGTTATCCAGGCCTGCAGGGATAGAATTCAGATTGCCTAGCTCACAGCTAGCCTGCACTATTTCCTCATATATTATCCACTCAGGTATCAGATTACTCCCTCAGAAAACAGAGAGGGGCAGTGACATCAATGCTTAAAAAAAAGCTTTTAGAATTTTCATGAATGAAAAATTCTGATTGGCTAAAAGTGGGGTAATATATTTTTTATCTTTCAATTAAAATTGCATTTCTGCCAATCACGTGAAAACATACCCAGAGATGAGGAAAAGTTGGGTTTATGAGTGATAAGTTTTCTTGCATGGTTTCAATTGCTTATGCACCTGTTTAGCAGTTGAAGCATTCTTCTCATTTATTATTAAATGAAATAAGGAAATATCTCAGAAACACAAAGAGCTAAAATATTTTGGGCTTGTCTACACTTGCCCCCACATTTGAAGGGGGCATGGTATTCGGGGTGATGAGAGATCACTAATGAAGTGCTGCGGTCGTTATGCAGCACTTCATTAGGCTAATTCTCCCCCACGGCAAGTTCGAAGTGTTGGCATGCATGTAGCCGCAGGCGCTTTGAAGTAACTGCACTACTTTGAAGTGCCTTTACTTCCCAAAATTTTGAGGCGTAAAGGCAGTTCGAAGTAACACGGTACTTTGAAGTGCCCACAGCCACACGTATGCCAGCACTTCAAAGTTTGATGCTTGGAATTTGCCATGGCGGAAATTTAGCCTAATGAAGTGCTGCATATCGACCACAGCACTTCTTTAGTGATCTCCCATCTCCCTGCTTACCATGCCCCCTTCGAAGTCATAGGGCAAGTGTAGACCGAGCCTTTGTGATCTATTTCTTCACTTGGATTTATACTTCAAATTGCATTCTTTTTTTCATTAATGTAGCTATGTTTCTAAGAAGAGAAATTATGTTTCTTTTAATTATAGTTACATGTAGTTAATTTCCTTTTTAAAAAAGCTCTTCATGTAAGGCAGTTTCCTTTAAAAAAAAAAAAAAGAAGAAAGAAAAAAAAGTGATACAACTGAGGTTCCCGTTGCCTTAGCAACAGATTTATTTATTAAGGTCTGAAATGACATGAGTTAATATACCACATACCTGCTGATCGGCAAACTCTCCTATTTCAGCTCCAGTTGACAATTAAGTCCTGGACAGCTACAGCCAGGGGTTAATGTTACTCATTAGGAGAACTAGGTCATTACTGGGAAATCAAGGCACTTAAGGCAGCATGGATAAAATATAAAATTCCACATCTCAACGAGTGAGGGTTTTTATGTTAATTAACCTTATTTTCTTTGCTTTAAAAAAATCTTTCATATGTGCATATAACAGTGGATCAATTAACTGAAAAAAGTAAGCTTTAGTTTACTTTCCTCTCCTACATGTCTTCATTTCCTATAGAAGGATTTCATTATTTTATGGAAAATTCTTATGTCTATATGATGAGTAAAAAGGGTATTAAAATTAAGAAGGGAATCATCATGGAAATCAGCTTTACCACAAGGGAATGAGCAAATAAAAGCCTTGGAAATGAAAATAAATAAGCTTTGCTAATACCTCACCTAAGGAGCAGAATATAAGCCCATCAGAGCTTGGAGATATTTAGAGGTACTTCTTTGCTTCTGTATTAAGCAGTTACATTGTTATTTGACCTTCAGAAACTGAAACTTTTGAGAAGTAAATCCAAATGGTTGGTAAATAGTCTGTTCATGGAAAGCTATACGGTTCAGAACGTAGTAACTTTGGTAGTTAATATTTGCCTTTTTGATTTCCAGTAAAATTAGATACATTCACTGGAAAGATTTTATTAAGATGTCTGAGTGGCAGTTTTAACTTGATAAGTCATAACTGATTCAGTAAAGCTTTCCTGAATGCCTATCTTTATTTGTTTTTATTTATTTATTTATTTATTTATTAGCAGCCTTTATTTCGGATTGGGTGAACTCAATCTGTTGAAAAAGAATTATATCCAAGAATCCTTTATTTTCATTTATCAACCTCTCAAAATCATTAAGTTTCTTAAAAAATATGAACTAAAGCTCTGAGGCCCGATTCTGTGCATGGTTATATATGGGTAAGTATTATTTAGTGTAACCCTACTGAAGTCAGTACAAGAGCAAAATAAGACCTATTATTATATGAAAGGTGTTAGTCCCAGATTACCTGCTACAAATGAGAAATTCAAACTACATGGATGATTTTTTTTGCCAGGAGGTGAATGATTGCGGTGTCCTCTAAAGTGTGTTATAATCCTTGTTTGCTCAAAAGGGCAAAAAGCTTGACCACGCTGGAGGAGAATGATATTAGTTTGTAAAACTATACTGGATAAAATGGGCAAATCTGACAAAACTGCCTCTGAATTTCAGTGTTTTATACATTTTGCTTTAATTGAAAAGTATTTTACCAAAGAACTCTAAAGCAGTTTATAAGTACTATGGCCAATGGAACACATCAAGTCTAATCTTCTGCTGAAGTATATTTTATGCAACCAGTGTGGTAATGTGGAATACAAGTAGAACAGTGGAAACAGGAATTGAGTGTTGCTTTAACCACATTCATAAGGCACTAGTAAAACATACAGAAGTGATAAGGATCGACATTTATTTTTCATTAAAAAGCCTCATTAAAGTAATATAAAGAGTCAGTTTAAGCCAACATATTCAGCAAGCCTCATTCTTCACTTACTGTGTATTAACTAGACATTGTAGTTCATATGTGTAATACTCTAGTGAGGTATGTGACAACTACTCCATCACCCTCAGCACCATCAATACAGAAAACATGGCTGAATTAAGGGATACCTCTCATCATAACTTTGCATTGTCTAGAATGTGTGAATTTATTTTAAAACTTGGACTAAATGAAACCGTGCTTTCTCAGAATCTAGGTTCTGTCTGGCTGTGTAACCAAAAGATGGTTGGTGGGGTGAAAGTTTTATCTTTTTATTTAAACGTGTTTCCTTATTCTTAAACTGTGTTCTTCTTCGAGTGTCCCCGTGGGTGCTCCACGTTATGTGTCGGGCTCGCCCCGGCGCCACAGGTCGGATCTTCCAAGCAGTTTCTGCCGGACCGCGCATGCGCCGGTGGGCGCCGCTCCCTTGCGCGCTCCTGGCCACGTGCGCGATCCGGTCCCTGCCAGTTCCTCTTTAACCGCCATCGGCTGCAGACGGAATCCGCTCAGGCTACGGCCAGAGTTAGCGTATTTAACATTTTTAATTGTTTTAAAGTTTCTTCAGTCTTAGATTAAGTTAGTCGGTTGCTGTTTTCAACAAAAAAAACAAAAAAAAACAAAAAAAAACCAAAGAAAGGGAAGGAATTCAAAGCTTCCAATCCTAGTAACAAGCGGAGCACTGGAGGCCAGGAGCCTAGGGCCATTAGCCCTCCTGCCGCGGCAGGCTTTATCCGAGAGGGGAACAAGCACAGAGAAGGTGCTAAGTACCCTATTAACAACTCAAAGACTCACCACAATGTCCTCTTCAGGATTCAAGAAGTGTGAGTCGTGCTGCGAGGCGATGCCAGCGTCTGATGGGCACAGTCAGTGTATAAGGTGCTTGGGGGAATCCCATGTCACTCAGAAATGTTCCTTCTGCGCCAAGTTAACAGCCAGAGCAAGGAAGGACAGGGAAATGTGGCTGAAAATGCTGCTGTTCGACAAGGCCTTCCAGCCAGAGGTGCCGGAGCGGCCGCAGCAGGAGGGACCCTCTGGGACCCATAAAAGGAAAGCCGCATCCCTAACCCCATCAGCGCAAAAACGGAGGAAAATCTCCCCAACCCGATCCCTGCCGGCAGCAACAGCGAGCAGGACAGGTGGAGCGCACAGCCCCCAGCCGCAGCTACAGCTGATTGGCGGTGGCGCGGAGACGCACGTGGCGGAGGTTCAGCCCCCAATGATCAAACAGCCGCCCCGCACCGCAGGCAGGGCGGCGGCCAAGCAAGCGCCGGAACTGGCAGCTCCGCAAACAGCGGCACCGACCCCCGGGGAACCAGCGGCGCAGAGCGCGCAGGCACGCAGCCTGCAGGCACCGGGGGAGACCGCCCGCGCAGCACCACTGAGGAGAGCGCGGTGCAGACTATGGGGCCGAGATCCCCGACGCGTCAGGGGGCGGAGCCACCCCCACAGGAGAGGGGAAAGGCAGCACAGAAAACATGGCACCGCAGTCCCTCTCCAGACAGGGCTGCAGAGCTGCTTTCTCTGAGTCCTCCGCTCGTGCTGCGGACTCCAACGAGAAGGCAGCGGTCACCTCTAGCCTGTCCGGAGCCCCCATCTCCATTTCTACAGCCAGCCTCCCCATGGCTTGGACCACCTTCGCCCTTCTTGGGCTTCGAGCCACTTGAGTACTATCACAAATCGGTCTCTCCAGAGTCCCATGTCTCCAGAAGATCTCACTCCCCCAGCCATAGGGGGTATGCACCAAGGGAGTGGTCCAGGTCACCATCCCAGGAGCAGTGCCCGTGTTGCCATGGTCGCCCCTATCATCCGGGGGATAGACACCATAGGCATACTACCAGGGACAGATCCCCACAGACGGTTCCATATCTCCGAGGGCAATCGCGAACGGGGACAGAGACTCAGATATCTGAGGGGGAGTTGGTTCTGGAACCCTGGGATTTTCCCTCGCAAACTTCTAGCGAGCGGATGTACCACCATCAACAGGACCCGGAGGGGTCCAGAGAGGCGTACCCTAGCGGTTCCTCGCTGTCCTCCCCGGATGAGGCTACGGCCCCGGGGGACGTCCATCCTCCGGGCGAGCTCAAACAGTTCCAAGAGCTGTTTAAAAGGGTGGCCTTCACTCAAGGCATCCAGACAGCAGTGGTGCAAGAGAAGCACCATAAGCTCCTTAAAAATCTGAGACCTCCGGCCTCCTCTAAAATAGCCATACTGCTTGACGAAGCAATCTTGGAGTCCGCCACCACGATATGGCAGACCCCTGCGACTATTCCGCCTGTCCACAAGAGAACGGACAAGAAATACTTCGTGCTGGCGAAGGGCATGGAGTTCCTATTCAGCCACCCGCAACCAAATTCTCTGGTGGTAGAATCGTCTCAACAGAGATCAAAAATGTCTCAGTTCAAAACAGGGGGAATGGACAAAGATGCCAAGAAACTAGAGCTGTTCGGCAGAAAGGTCTACTCCTTCTCCACCCTACTGTTGAGAATGGCGAATTACGCAGTGCATCTAGCGAACCACAATTTCGACAACTACTCTAGGTTAACCTCCCTCATGGACTCGCTTCCAGAGGACAAGAAGCCGGTGCTCAAGGCTATCGTGCAAGAAGGCGACGCGGCCTCGAGGACGGGAGTTCAGATCGCCCTGGATGTTGCGGACGCAGCAGCATGCTCAACAGCTACAGCAGTGGTAATGCGAAGGGAGTCCTGGCTCCAAACATCAGGTATACCGAGGGATCTGCAGGCGAAGATCATCGATCTCCCCTTCGACACGCAGAAGCTGTTTGCTGAATCAACTGACTCAGTCCTTCATTCCAGTAAAGACTCAAGAGCCACTCTTAGGACCTTAGGGATCTACACCCCTCCATACAGAAAGAAAAAGTACTACCCTCAGCAAAGACGGTACCAGTATCAGCCACAGCGTCCCCAGTACCACAGGGGTTACGAGCAAGGGCGACATCAACAGCATCAACAATATAGAACTCCCAGGCGACGTTCCCAACAGAGCCGTGCGTCCTCGGGGCAGGGCCAAAGGCCACAAGTTTGACACACAGATCCAGGGCTGCGCCATCACTACCATCGCACAATGTCATCCGAAGCTGTTATTCCACCATCGCCTCCGACCATTCTACGACCAGTGGCAAAGGATCACCACAGACAAATGGGTGCTGGAGATCATAGCCACGGGGCACGCGATCCCCTTCCAGTCGCTCCCACCGCCACGACCTCCACCCAGGCCCCACCTGCAGGATGCCTCCCATGAAGCGAGACTCAAGTAGGAGGTAGACCATCTTATGCTCATAGGGGCAGTGGAAAGAGTGCTGGAGCAACTGCAAGGGAAAGGGTTCTCCTCCAGATACTTTCTCACAGAGAAAAAGACAGGAGGCTGGAGGCTCATCTTAGATCTTCAAGGCCTCAACCGGTACCTGCACAAGCAATGCTTTCGGATGATCACAATCGCCTCCATCCTTACGGCACTGGACGATGGAGATTGGTTCACAGCCCTCGACTTACAAGACGCATATTTTCACATAACTATCCATCCGGCTCACCGACGATTCCTCCGGTTCATGGTAGGCAAAGGACATTTTCAATACAAGGTCCTACCGTTCGGCCTCTCCTCGGCCCCCAGAGTCTTCACCAAGACCTTGGCAGTGGTGTCAGCCTACCTGCACAGACGCGGGGTATTTATATTCCCGTATCTGGACGACTGCCTACTCAAAGGGGCCTCGAAGGAGGAGGTACTACGCATGATACGCGTCACAGCAGGCACGTTCTCTTCGCTCGGCCTGGTTATCAATCTGGCAAAATCAAAGATAGACCCCACACAGGACATAGAGTTCATAGGGGCACGCATAAATTCTATTACAGCGAGAGTGTATCTACCAGAGACACGCTTTCGGGCCATCGGCTCCCTCGTGCAAGTCATCACCTTTAGCCCTACGGTGCCGGTTCTGACGTGCTTACAGCTGCTGGGCCACATGGCAGCAGCGATGTTCGTAGTACAGAATGCTAGGTTACACATGCGCAGCATGCAGCACTGGCTGGCGAGCGTATACAAGCCGGCAGCACACACCGTTCACAGGGTGGTGTCGCCCACAACAGAGGTGTGCAAATCTCTGCAATGGTGGGTAAACCCCAAGAACATGCTAACAGGGGTACCCTTCCACCAACAACAAGTATCGGTTTTTCTTACTACAGATGCCTCCCACATAGGGTGGGGAGCACACATGGGCGAAGAGGTGACGCAAGGACTGTGGTCCTCCACGGAACAGTCACTGCATATAAATATACTGGAGCTCAGAGCGGTGTTCAATGCCTGCAGACACTTTCGAGACCATATACAAGGCAAAGTAGTCAGGATCAGTACAGACAATACCTCCACCATGTTTTATATAAATCGGCAAGGAGGAGCTTGGTCCCGTGCCTTATGTGCGGAAGCAGTCCGGTTGTGGAACTGGTGCATCGCCAACAATATAACCTTGAAAGCCTCGTACTTACCAGGTGCTCACAATGTGAAGGCAGACCAGCTGAGCAGGCGTTTCGCACTCACGCATGAGTGGCAGATCCATCCCGATCTGCTACGACCGATTTTTCACGCATGGGGCTTTCCCCGGATAGACCTGTTTGCCACTTAACACAACAAGAAGTGCCCACAATACTGCTCCAGGGCAGGACTGGGATGGGGGTCCCTGGGGGACGCATTCGCTATCTCCTGGAGGGGTCCCCTGCTTTACGCTTTTCCTCCCACAGTGCTGATCCACAAAGTCTTGCAGAAAGCCAGGAGAGAAGGAGCCCGAATGATCCTGATAGTCCCAACGTGGGATCGACAGCAATGGTTCCCCCTACTCCTGCGCACGTCGGACCGTCCACCGATGCCCCTCCTGGTGGCACCGGATCTGCTCACGCAAGCCCAGGGGTCCATAGTGCATCCGCACCCCCAAGGCCTGTGACTACAAGTGTGGTTAATCCATGGCTCAGCTCCCTAGAGAGCACATGTACGGAGGAAGTGCAACAAGTCCCAGAAAGTAGCAGGAGGGCTTCCACCAGGAAGACCTACAAGCAGAAGTGGACTCGCTTCACGGCATGGTGTTCTACCAAACAGTTAGCCCCCCTTTCGGTGCCTATACCTGTAATATTAGAGTATTTACTGAACCTCAAGAGAGGAGGACTCTCACTATCCTCATTAAAGGTCCACCTTGCCGCCATTTCGGCGTTCAGACATGAAGAGGAAGGGCACACGGTGTTTGCCCATCCCATGGTTACCAGGTTCCTCAAGGGTTGGTAAACCTATACACCCCTCGGAAACCGCTTCCACCTTCGTGGAACTTGGACCTGGTGCTTAGTGCGCTAACGGGACCACCGTTCGAGCCTTTAGCCATGGTTTCCCTCCGCCTCCTTACGATAAAGACGACCTTCCTTCTCGCAATCACGTCAGCTCGTAGGGTGAGCGAGCTTGCGGCAGTTATGGCAACGCCACCCTGCACAGTATTTTCCAAGGAGGCCGTAACCATACGGCTGCATCCAGCCTTTGTTCCTAAAGTTTCTTCTGAGTTTCATATTAACTAACCTATTGTTTTACACTCGTTTTATCCAAAGCCTCATAACTCTAACAAAGAGGCGCGCCTATACCTCCTGGACGTGAGGAGGGCGCTAGCCTTCTATATAGACAGGACCAAGTCCTTCCAGAAAACGGATAGACTCCTAGTCTCTCTTGCTCCCAAATCAAAAGGAGGTCTCTCTTCACAGAGAATCTCGAAGCACATCGTATCCTGCATAAAAATGTGCTACGAACTCAAAAAGACTCCTTTACTGGCCACGCCCAGGGCTCACTCCACTAGGGCGGTGGCGGCATCAACAGCCTTTTTCAAGGGCGTTGCGCTAAAAGACATTTGCAGAGCGGTGACCTGGTCATCCTATGACACCTTCGCCAAGCACTACGCCCTTCACAGTGTATTCCAAGAGGATATCCAGCTCTCGACAGCGGTCCTCTCGGGGACAAGCTGCACATGATCCGATTACCCACCTCCTATTTTGGGTTACTGCTGGGTAGTCACCTAACGTGGAGCACCCACGGGGACACTCGAAGAAGAAAGAGAAGTTACTCACCGTAGTAATGGTGGTTCTTCGAGATGTGTCCCCGTGGGTGCTCCACCACCCGCCCATCCTCCCCGCTTTGGATCTCTGTTTAGTGTTTTGCAGGAGCATCCGAGGCGGTTGGTCAAGGAACTGGCGGGGACTGGATCGTGCACGTGGCCAGGAGCGCGCAAGGGAGCGGCGCGCACTGGCGCATGCGCGGTCTGGCAGAAACTGCTTGGAAGATCCGACCTGCGGCGCCAGGGCGAGCCCGACACCTAACGTGGAGCACCCATGGGGACACATCTCGAAGAACCACCGTTACTATGGTGAGTAACTTCTCTTTATCCATGCTTCCCCAGAAATAGGCATCATGACCCTGCCTTTATTCTTACGCACCCATGTCCCAGAGAGCATATACTACCATTGTTCTGGATGGGAGATACAGTACTTTGCTGTCCTCTTGGGTCTTTGGGGGTAGTCAGAAGTGTCCTCCTAGCTATCCAGCCAGCCAGCTAGCTAACCTCTTTCATGTATGTGCTACATTGCAAAACAAAGCACTCAAAAGAATTAGGGTTGACTGTGTAGCCTTAGCTCACTCAATGGGATGTATGCATCCTGAGACAGCCTTTAATTACATTATCACATATATATTCCAAAGTTTTTTCTGGCATATTTTCATTTCTGATTGTTTGACTTTGCCACCTCCATTCCAGTGCATATTCCTAGTGTATCCAGTTCATGTCTCTACTCTTCAGATTTTTTTAATCCCAATCCCTATTTCCCCTATTACACCCCTCCAGACTCCACAACTCAGTCCCAGTCCCCTCCTCACTACTAGGACCAGTTTTCTAGCTGAGCCTGTCCCAATTCTTCCTGCCCTCCCTGGCTCCCCATCCAACCTGGTTTACCCTTACACTGGCTTCCAATCACTTTCCTCTGTGCCCTTTCTTAACCCCTACTGACTGCCACTCCCAAACCATTCGTAGGCACCTTGTCCAGTCTCCTGGTCCCAGTCTCTTTCCCCAGCCAGTCCCAGATCTCACTACACACACTATCTTTTAGTCATGTCTGTCTGTACTTCTTTGTTGCCATCTACTTCCATCCCATTTGTTCTGTTTCATTCTATCCCTAGTTCCCCATTCAATCCCCGTCTCCTCCCGTGTGCAGTCTGACAGTCCCTCCATCCACATTTCTCTCCCTAATTCTCACTCCCAGTCTTTTTGCCCCAGCTGGATCCAGTCTTTTGTCGAGTCTCAGTTATAGTCTTCTTGGCCAGCTAATCCCAGTCAGTGACCCAGTCTGCTAGTTACAGTCTTCCACTTCCACTCTAACTCCCAAAGCTGTTTCCTTTTTCTTCCCTCTGCCAGCCTCTGGTCCTAGTTTCTGCCCATCACACCAGGTTTTTTTTCCCAAACTGCTCCTCCCCTTGCTGGTTGAGTACTTATCACTTCTATGTTCAAATCAGGTAGCTTCATCCATAGTACTTGGTCCCAGCAGGAAGTCACTGAAGGTGCAGGTGAGACAAGTTCTCTTCTCTCATTTCAGGCTCCTGAAGTCAGCACTTGGGTTGGAAAATACCAAGTGTGGATGGAATCTTCAGGGAATTAAGCTGCTAAAATTTCAGAAGTCTCTATTTTTCCAGATTTCGGAGTCTGATATCTTGGCCAGATTTGCAAGTATTTTCACAGGAACAGTAAGAAGGATAGGCCTGAAACAAAGGCCTCTTGTAAAATTTCAAACCCCTGTTCCACATAGTACATTAGAGCTTTTCCAAGAAAAGATCATCAACAATTTTTATTGGGGCAAAACAATGGTAACAAAGACCGTTAACCATTTGGCTGACATTTTCCAAATAAATTAAGCCACAGATAGGCAAAGAGCATGGAAAATGTAACACAAATAGTTAATTTAACACAATTAAAATAGTTAATAGCACAATTAACACAATTAAAATAGTTAATAGCACAATTAACAGCAAGTAAAAACAAGGGGTCAAAATGGGAAGAATAGGGCAACCTTAATAATAGGTGGTGTTACCAGCCCCACTGAAAGGTACTGCATGCAAAATGAATGTAGTATATGATTGCCTTGCAGGAGATAATAAGCAAATTCTCTTAGGCGAATGATCCAATACTCCTTATTTCCTCCAACATAGTAGGGGGTATATTTTTACTTTGGACTTTTTCCCCCATTCTCTTTAAATTAATTTCTTCTTACCCGTCTGTAGCATTTATTTTTCTTCTCTGTCTTTCCCTTCCTTTCTTATTGCCTTCAACTCATTTTTTTCTTCCTTTTGCCCTCCCTGTTTTGCTGTGGTTAGATATGGCTGTGGGAAAGCTAAGTCAAAGAAATTAGCTCATGCTTTCTTTCTGATGGCAGTGAGGTTTGTGGTCATTCTAATCTCCTCTGGTAATGAGTTCCAAAGCCTTGGTCTTGCTGCCAGCAAAGCTCCTGCTCATGAGTTTCACCCTTATGGATGACAGCTACATAGTTCCTGAGGAACAGAATTGCCAAAGAAGTTCATCATTCCAGAGATGAGTTGTCTTGGAAAACTTAGGGCTAATTTCTTAGGGGGTGTTGGTTAGGACAGTGCCTTTGACTCTCCTTCGGTGTTTTATGATGAGGCAGTATAGTTTGTGGAGCATTGATATGATGTGCCCAAAGATATACAGAACTGCAGTGTAATTTAGTGTGGAAGTCAAAATGCCATAGACCACCATGGCCAAAGCATCATCCCCCATAATGGGGTACAGCAATTTAGCCAGTTTCAAGTAGAAGATGGTACTTTTCCTAGCAATGGGTTTTTGACTCTCCCTCAACTGTGTCTAAAAGGGAAAGGACCATGTGACATAGTATGCCATGTCTTGTGCTCCAGAAGGTAGGAGATGAGAGGACCACAAAACCTATGACTTCAAGTGGTCATCAGCTGTTTGGGAATTCTGCAAATGGTCAGACAGGCAATGTGACCAGACTGAAGAAACACTACTGAGCTGCTTGAAGTCTCCTTTTGGTATGAACCTGGGTATATTTTCAGCTTGACAATAGGCTGGGCTTTAACTGTCCCTTAACACATTCTGAGAAAGAAAAAAGTATTACAGAAAATATGTTGAGTCAATTGGCACCTTGCTTTATTGTACTGGGGACAAAAGAAACCTTCCAAAGGACTGTAGCTGTGGGAAGAGTAACTGAGAATTTCAGCATATGACGACTTTGTAGAGTGAGGAAAGGAAGTAGTCTCAAGAAGTCAAGACGTTATTGAGGAAGGAAAAGAAAATGGCTGATTGGCCTTCAGAGCCTGAGACTGGGACTCCAGAGACAGCAGAATGTGCTAGAGTTCTCTTTTTTCTTTGAGTCCTTTCCTTACCAATTTCAAGGATATGGAGCATGTTAAGAGTCTTTTCAAAGTATTCCCTTCTTCCCCACATCAGCTCCATCTTGCCTGAGTTCAGCTTCACTCAGCTGCTTTCATTCAGGTGCCAGGCCTTGTGATAGGTGGAAGTTGTGCTCTTTGTGACAGAGGCAAAGCTAACATTTGAGACAATAATATCTGAAAGTTTCCCTCACAGCTCCAGATAGGTGTTAAAAAGGTGTGGGGGAGAACTGAGCCTTATAGGACTCCACAGTTTACTGTGGTGGAAGTGGAGAAGCAGTTACCCGGAACTCCCTGGGAGTATCCTGAAAGAATAGACTGGACCCATTCTAGCTCTTTATGGGACCTCTGTAACAACTCAGAGGCAGGATAGTAGTGTGTCATAGTTGCCAATATCACACACCTGAACACAGCTGTCTCCCCCATTCACTGGACATCCTTCAACATTTCCAGGGCTGCTGCTTCTGTTCCATGACCTGGCCTGAAGTTTAGCTATGATGGACCCAGAGCATTGGTGGGGAGTGAGTATATTCTGAGGTAACTTCTAAACATTTTATTATTTTTCAAGTTCAAGTGTGGGAGAGTGGCTGCTGGATAATAGTTTTACTCTTTAGGTCTTTTAGGGGGCCAGTCATTCGTCCCAAACTTTTTTTTTAATGGCATTTAGCCACAAAGTATATTGTTGGGTTTCACTGCAGCCACTGCTGCTGGCTCTTTCATAGTTGAAAAGCACTCGGGATGATACACTGCAGAGTGCTAGTCTACATTACCCGATCTCATACAAATGATGATTGTGTTACATTGCAATAAGTTACACTCAGATGTATTGTATGGCTATGGTCTGAAGTAGTGGATCTGTCTCACGAAAACTCATATAATAAATTATTTTGTTAGTCTTTGAAGTACTACTTGACTGCTTTTTTTGTTCAGATGTATAGTGTTAGGGCATCTATGGTTCTAAGGTATAACTTGGCCTTTGCATTATGCCTAGCACTGTCCCTGGGGAATGGCACAAGGTTTAATTATGCTTTCCTCAGGGTCTGAAAGGAAGATCTGATGTATTTTTTAACATATTTTTGTAATATACTTTTGAATTAAACTCTGTTATTCGCCTTAATAAGATTTGCTGGATTGCTGTGCAAAATAAACTAAAAATGATATTGAATCGCTTTCTCCTGTGCCATACTTGTGTAAATCTGGGTTAATACTATTGAAGTCAGAACAGTGTGCTGGCACCCTCATCCAAATGCATGGCATTACTCTGGATTTACACCAGCATAACTGAGATCAGAGTTTGGCCTTTGTCATCAAAGGTCATTCTCTCTGCAGGAAATAAACAGAAGACTCGCTGACTGGTTCTGATCCTTAGCTTTCCTTGGGTAGGAAATGCACAGTATTTTATTTTGCGGGAGTTTTTTGTCATTAATTGTGAGAGAAGAAGAATCTAAACAATAAACATCCAAGGTTCTATATGAATCTCCCAGATAACACAAGATAGTAGAAAATGCTTTTCCAGCGTAACATAGCATGCCACCAATTTTTCTCAGCCAAGTAATCTGAAAAATCTGGAGCTACAATACACACTTCTCACCATACACAAGCTATGGGCTGTAATTGAAAATAAAGAGCCATATTCACCAGTGTATTCTGGCTGCTTTGTGCAGTTTCAGTGCCATCTTTGCATCCCCTGATTTAAATATACATTCCTCATTTTTAGACATGGACCAGGGTTTTTTTTTTCCTATATGGTGAATTGTTTATTCCTGTTGGATATAATTTATGTCTACTACTGTTAAAAAACAAATTGATGACCTTTTTAAGTGAAACTGATGCAAAAACATCCTCACCTCTCTTGCTCCATTTTATATTAACCTTTAGGGGTAGTGGTAACTTTTTGATGTTGATGATGCCAGACAGTGTTTAGAGGCACAGTTTAAAGAAAGGAGATGTTGTAAGTGTATCAGCTGAGGAAGAAAACTCACTAGATTTGACTACCTATTTACACTATATATCTCCTATTGGAAATGTTAAAGATGGAAAAGTACTGTGATAAATTGGATAAACTAGGCTTAGTACCGGATTTTTCCTAAGTGTTTGCATTTTCTTAACTATTTCTTTTTTCCCCATTTCTTTTCCAAGATATTTTTCCTGGCATTTATCTTTTGCAGCTATCATGGGCATTGTTACCAAAAATAGGTATTAGAATTGTACTCTTCCTTTTGTGAATTCTTTTTCTTAATCTAGACAATAAAATATATTTAAACAATTTGATTTATGAAAGCCCCCTCTATTGTGTGAACTGTGAACATAGTTATTGCTAGAAAGTGTTTCATATTATAGTTGATGTTTTTGTAAAGTTATTTATTTTTCTTTAAGACAAAATAGCCATTTGAGGTACAATCATTAACTGAATCTGAGCCTCAAAACATCTCTATGAGGCTGTTACTGATCCCATTTTCCACATGGAGAAACTCAGGCAAAGAAGTCTGTGCAGTTTCAGACCCCCAATGTCATGCTTATTTTTCTAAATCATGCTGCCACTCATTAATATGGACTATTATAAATCTTTATTCAGGCAATACGATGAAATATAAGTTGCATGTAAAATATTGAATAACACGTTTTAAAATTACAGTCAGCAGAAGTTAGGGATATATGCCAGGACTAAGGTGTTGGCATCAAGTGAGCCCTTCATACTAGTTCAATGCATTCTGCCTTTGAAGACATTTCCGCTCAGTGAGCTAAACATGCTGCTTCTAGCTTTTTGAGAATGGGCTGGCCAGATGTCAAATCACCAGGAAAGTACTATCAAATGAGTCCTGTTTCTGGCCTGGAGGATTCAGCTCATTCTGCCCAAGTACTTTTCATATTCATGTTTACTCTGTCAGCCAGATCAGCAAAGAACCACAAAGTTTTCCTTTACTTTGAATTATTGATTATCATCCACCTGAAAAATATAAAAATTACAATCCTTTCTGCCTCTCTGTCATCAGCAGACTCAACAATCGCGATCTCTTTTGCTGACTACCTTACTACAGCTTCAGTCCTACTTCTCTTTAGTTTTTGATCAACATATTTGGCTTCTCTGCTCTTTTGATCCTCCTCTTCCCTTGTTAATGCCCTCTATTTCCACTGATTCTATAGTTTCTACTGTTAACTCTGCCCTCTCCTACAACATTGATTTTTTTGCACTCCTCTGTCACCACACTGTCTGTCTTTATAACATAGCCACAGTTCTCACTTATCACTCCCAACTGTTTTCTCAGTAGTAACAGAGAGATAGCTGTGCTAGTCTATATACAATGAAAACAAAAAAGCAGTCCAGTAGCACTTTAAAAACTAACAATTTATCACCTAATAAATTATTTTGCTAGTCTTCAAAGTGCTACTGGACTGCTTTTTTGTTTTCAACTGTTTTCTCAGCTTCTCTCAGGGCCGTAGTCTGCATTGCCTCAGGGAAGAATTCAAACACTAGGCTAACTTCTTCCATTCATTCAATTTCTTTCAACTCTGCCCTCCTCCTTACCAAAGAGCTTTACTTTTCCTCTTTAATTGACTGCTACCCTGTAATTACTGGCACCTTTTCTTCACCTTTCATGGCCTTCTCACATCTTCTCCAGCACTTCCTCTCATCCCATAATCTTGCCAAGGAAGGGTGGATACAGTGTAAGAGTTCTGTTTTCCTTTTATCCTCTACTCCCAGCCCGCTCTATGAATTTTGTCCCATCTACTGTCCATTTCCAATCTGACCTATGTATTCATCTCCTTCAGGCTCCTGATCTCTCTTCACCCATCTCTTACGCCCTCATTTTTACTCAGTTTCTCCCTTTGTATTGGTTTTGTCCCCTTTACTTTCAGAAGTGATGCTGTCTCACCTATCTATCGTGAATAAACCCGCCTTCAAGTGCTCTGGCCTCTCCCATTCACTGCCAACCTTACTGAGAATTCTATTTACTCTTACTATTTGACTTTCCTACCACTAAGTGGACAGGGGGCTGCAGATGGGAGTTTTTAGAGGGAGAGAAAGAGATCCTGTCACTGAAGAGGCTATCCAGTGAGCGAACTAGCATTTGGTGGGAGTGAGTTTGCTTGACTGTTTAAATTTTGAATTCTGAATTCTGACGGCAGATAATTTCAGTTTCAGTTACTGTGGCAGTTGGGACTGTGTGCTTGGGAGGGTTGAAACCTTGTTTGATCCCTTGTTCCCTTGATTGCTTTTGATCAGCCTCAGGATCAACCTTCCCCTGTGTGACTGAGGGAACGGCCTCACCTAGATTTACTGCAGGCTTTAAAAAGCCAGAGTCAGAGCCACCAGAGGAGCAAAGTGGACAGGGGCTGCAGACAGGGGAGTTTTAAGGGAGTTTGGTAGAGGGAGTATGACAGAGGGGGATCCACTGTGTGTAGGAAGACCCACAACACCTCTGCCAGCACTGCTGTTGTCTCCTCCACCTGCACATGTGATCAGACAGATGTCCTGACCAGAGATGGCTCCACCCAGACCCTGGTGTGGTTTTGCAGGGACTGTGACTTGCAGTTCCCAGTTACTGAAGTCCAGGATGGGGGACCATCCCTTGTGGAAGGTGTCTTCTGATGGAATCTCTCAGGAAGCAGGTGGGAGAGCCACGGGAGGAGGTGGCTAGGCTGAGGAGTAGCTGTATCCACAAGTGATTCCTGGACAGTATTCAAGTGGAGACAGCTGAGGTTAAGGTAGCTGTCCCACCACAAAAGAGTACTGACAGGCCATCGGTGGGAAAGCAGATGACTCTGGGGGGGGGCGTGCCTGGGAACTCGTCACTTCTGGCCGCAGGCAGTGCTCCATTCCTGCTCCCCAACCCTCCCACCATGGTACTGGGAAACTGTTATGTTCTGGATGCAGGAGATACATGAGATAAGGAATCACCTCCTATAGCAGAAGCAGAGAAGCCTTATACCCCCAAGGTATATATACCCTCAAGGAGATCTGCTGCTACCACTATGAGGAAGAAATGGAGGGTAGTGGAGGTTGGAGACTCTCTTCTGAGAGGTACAGAAGCACCTATATGTCACCCTGCCATGTCATCCTGTGAGGTATGCTGCCTGCCAGGAGGCTGTATCTGAGACATTATGGAGGCATTGTTGAGGATTATCCAGCCTACTGACAACTACCCCATGTGACTCGTCCTTGTTGGCCTGAATGACACCTCAAGGTGTATCCTTGAGCAGATCAAGTGTGACTACAGGACATATGTTGGGAAACTAACACAGCTCCCAGTTTATTAACACACTGACTTTTAAAAATGTGGGTCCTTCTTTCTAAAGATGTCACTAGTGTTTCAGTATCAGAACCACCCTTCTCACCCTTCTTCCTCTGACAGTCAAGTAAGTGCATTACATGGAATCCAGATAATAACTATTGCCAAAACATAGTGCTAAGAGGTACGAGATTTGGGTTTTGGTGCTGGCTTTGCCAAAGTCATCTTATGTGACTTTGGGCAACTAACTAAATCTCTCTGCAATATGAGGATAACTCTTCCTTACTTTGCGAGGCAGTTTTTGTTGCTCTGCTGTGAGTTTCTTGGATTTAAGGAACTATGTAAGGGTGAAATATTATGACCTGCCTTTGATATTACGACGTCTCTACAATTGAAACATGAGAAATCACCCTAATTAAAAGCTCTAAGATTAAGACTGACCCTTTTAATACTGCTTTTAGCTGAGCTTATTCCCCTTTTCAAATGCACAATACCGTGAGAGCTCAACAAGACAGCTTGTTATTTGTGAAGATACGGACTAACATGGGTACAACTCTGAGACTTTTTATGACTGGACGTGTTGCTGTATTAAGTGACATGGTATTATAACAGGAAAATATCCTATGATATATAGTGCAATATAAGAGATTTTTTCTCCTAACCAGATTACCAAGTTAATTTTATTGCATCATTTTCATTCATACAATTATTGTTTTCAAACACAGATGCTCTTCTAAAAAAGAAAAAGCCTGCATGTTGCTCTTCCGAGCAAGTTCTATTTTGCGCATTTCTTACTGTTTTTTAATGATGCGTCTTTCTCATACAAATAACCAGTGCTGCTTTGTTTAAAAAAAAAAAAAAAGAGAGTTGGTACACAGCTGGCTCCTCCCTCCCCCCTCCATAGCCAATCCCGAGGCTTGGGCTCTGAGGTGTCAGTACTCAGTACCAGCAAGTATCATCACAAAAAGAAAAGCACTGCAAATAACTATCAGCAAGATATGATCAAATTTAGGTCCATCTAGGTAGGTCTCTAACTATATGTCAGTCTCTGAAGTAATATAGATCTCTTATTGAAACAAAATCCAAATACAACATATGCATCTGCACAAGCAGATGATTTACAAAAGCCAGATCGTCCACTCCATTTTACCTCTTTTGCATCCATCCAGCAGTGGTAAGCAGATGGAAAGCCAACTTAACCAGACAGTCAGGGAATAGAAATAGGTAACATTTTTCAACCAAACCTTATTTTCAATAAAATAAATAAATAAAAATAAAATAAAAAAAATAATTTTAGGGTAGCCAAAACATTTCAAGAATTTGCATCCATTGTGGCCTGTTGTTTCAAATGAAGCAACAAATTTCAGAAATCTTTTGATTTTTCACAAGATGGTGGTGACTACCCAATAGTCCTCTGGCTAGGGCATTCACCTGCCACATGGGAGACCTTGGCCCTGAATCAGAGTCCTGAACCCAGGTATTCCTTCTTAGTAGTGCATGCCCTTACCATCTGTCTAGATGGCGTTCTGGGTTGGGGGTCTCTAGTTTTTTTTCTAGAAGCTCTTCCCCTGTGTATGAAATTCTTGAATAGTCATTGGGCCAGAGAGAGTAAGACTGGGTTTAGCACCAGGTGGTGAGAGCACTGCCCTGGGAGAGGGATACTCAGGTGGCACCATATCACAGAATCACCATCACCAACTCCTCCTTTTGATTTTTGTGACCAGAGCCATTTGTTTCCTTTGCTTGTCTTAAAATGATTAAAAATGCTACTCACAAATCATTTTATTTCAAACAAATGAAATGTTTCATTTGACTGGAAACAAAATGTTTGTGACTTTTTCAGTTCACCAGCAATTCTGAAAAATTTCGATGTTGGTTCAGCCAGAGCCAAAATATTTTTTGAAACTGCCAGCCAACCAAATAATCCTTGATTTTGATTAAGTACTCTGCCGTAGGGGACTCAGCAGGTGGCATAATGCCAAATTTTTGCTGGCTCTGCATCTACCTTTCCTGCCACTCCCAACATATGGGAATGGAGTACTGCTAAATTCAGTCAGTCCCTGAATAACAGAATAGTCTTGTGAGGACTATTATCAGCTAGTACAAAAAGAAGCTTTGGCTTACTGCAAAATCAAAAGAGCATAAAGGTGATGTGAAGTTTTTTTTGTCCCCTCCTCCTCCTCCGGGTTCTCTGCCAAACACAATATGGCTAAGTCAGGATGATCTGAGTCATTGATTAATTAGCCCAATTAGCATTCTTGTATGGTGGAGAAATTAAGAGTACTGTCCCCATTTTACATATGGAAAAACTAAGGTGGAGAAATTTGGTAAATTTCCCATTCAGTGGAATCTGAGAATCTAATCCTCAATTTTTTGTCCAAGTTCAGAGAGGAAATTAGAGTCAGAACTCAGGAATTCCTGCCTCCTGTACTGTGGTCGGATTGCTAGACCTGACCTCTCTTGAGCCACTTCTAGAGATGTTTATAATGTGACACTAACAGAAACTCTGTTAAGTGCACAGATGGATATAGAGGTTCAACTTCTCTGAAGGCACTGTTGTCTTCTCAAAGTTAAAGCATGTTACCAGGGCAGAGTAGACAAGTATGTGTTACCTTTGTCCATGCTCTAGTTGTTGTGGAGCCAAAAATTTCTTTCCAGCAACATTCATACTTTCATATCCAAATTTAGAATATGTTCATGCCATGTCCAATTTATTTTTCCTTTTTACTGGCTGAATAATTGCATTCGGTCAAACAAAAATGAACACAAGATCATTTCAAATATGTGAGAATCAAAGAAAATGGGTCATAGACTTTCATATTAGCTTAAGTTTTCCCAAACCTATTGTGGAAATGCTTGCATAATAACATCAAGCTTTCTACAGTTTTGCAACTGCTCTTAAGAAAATGGAGTATATACAACTGATAATGCTTAACAAAAGTGCAACAGATTTAGCCAAAAGTGCATGCCATTTTCAGCAGATCTTTACAGAACAGACATTCCATATTGTGTTCATCTTTTTCCACAATCACTGTTATGACAATCTGGTGTATTTAACAGTTGTTGCTGAATAAGAGAGGCTGGATTGTATATGATTTTCTACATGTCAGCTGATGAACACATTGCTTTTCTTTTTGATGGGATAGCTGTACCATTATTACATACAAGTATAAGAATGCATTTTAATATATACATGCCTCTGCCCGAAGCATTTTACAAGCCTTAACTAAAAGTAAAATTATAATGGTTTTATGCCTATAAAGCAACAAACCCACAAATTTAGAAAAAAACTGAAAGAAACATGAAATTCATCCCTAAAATCCATATACATTATTACTTACTATCTTTATATCAGGAAAAGAGAGAAGAGCTAAATATTTTACAAGGAAAATGTGAAAGGTGGATCACATGCTCATATGGGAAAACCACAAAAAGGGTTTCTGTGGGCAAGAAAAAATTAAAATTTCCCCATGTAACATTTCTTCTACTTTGGTAAGTGCAGGATTACCTGTGGGACCCCTGGTTGCCTCCAAAAGCAAGGGCATATATCATTATGGAGGGATTACATAGACTTTGCTGTAGTTCTGTATAGGGTTTGAAGGGCATGCTTCATGGCCCCATCCTGTTTGCTTGGCTTCTCCCCTTATATGGGTGCTGGGTACAACAGAGTGGGGGAATATCCACTTCCTGGGGATGGGAGATGGTGCAGCTGTCTCATCTATTTCTATGCAGACAGGGAGAGAACTTTGCTTTTAGAAGTTCTGAGTAAGACTCTGAGGACTCATGGACTCATGATACTTGGCTACATACACTTAGGCTCGGTTTGCGGTCTCATTGAGTTCAACTGACTTGAAGTTGCTCAGTATCCCTCGACCTTAGGCACACATTCTGTAGATGGTTGTTCACCAACAATAGTATCAGGTATAAACACCTGTAACTGCCTGCATCAGTGAGTAATTGAGGTCACCAATGAATATTCATGACCTGTAGGATAATTCTTAATAGATTATTTTCCTTACGCACTGTGTAACTTCCACTATTTCTCTTGATGTCTGGCTGCTCACTTTGTGTTACTATTTTCCATCTCTTCTTAAAATATATGAGCACTTAGATGGCTGCTTGCTTAATTATAAAGGAATTAATGGTTCCATTCATTTCAGCTGGACGTTTTGAAGAGAATGAGAACACTAGAAGTACATTCTTAGCCATCAGCTATCCTTCCAGAAATGGATAATTATTTTATGCATATGGATACTAGCAGCTTGTTGGTATTTCAGTACTGGGTCTTTGTAATTTAAAAACTTGTTGAATTTTCTCTGAATCAGTATTCTCATCCACTTGAGTTTATTGGAGCCATCATCATGAAAACTCCTGGTCTACAGATGTGAAACAAATTACAAGGCTTATGCTGTTGCATTCCACTTTATTATTGGGAACAAAACAAAGCTGGGGGATATACAACTTCTTAAAGTAATTATTGGGGAGGGAAGGTAATCTAATTTTCTAGACCTCAAAATTTCTGAAGATTTTAAGCCTAGAAAAGCACTGTTTTAAACACTAAAAAGAAGATACATTTGTTTTAAATCAGTAAAGCAAAAATATTGACTGAATTAGAAACTAACACGTAGTGTGGCAGATGTCATTTAGCTTGAGATTTCCTTAATGATATAACTATTAATATTGCAAATATCTATCTGATATAGCTACAGATTCATTGTACGTAATTAGTCTGTGTAGGAAATGCAACACAAGGAAAACAGATGAAATTTCTAAATAATGAATTTAAAACAAAGTATTTTAAAGACATCTGTTCCACATCTGTCCAAAATATAATAATTTAAAGCAGAGTAATGAAATGCAAAAATATTATAATAATCACACCTCAGGATAGAGGAAATAACACCTTCCATTTTTAATGTAATTTACTGAATTATGGAAATTTTTATTCATCTATGATGTCTTTTAACTGCTTATTCTGTCATAATAAAGAAAATGAAAGCTAGATGCTAGTGCTGCTTTTAAAATATCCAGTCCAGTGTTTTTAAGATATCAACTGTCAAAATACAATTCCAAATATTTAGTTTTCCACAGATGAAATTATAAGTGTTTACAGATTATTTTTATCCATCACAAAAATAACTCTGGGTCCCAAATTAGTTACTTAAAGGCCTGGAAGTACAAGAAGACTGCACATAAGATGTGTTCCTAAATGTATCCAATACATTAAAAAAATCAGGAAATTTATATACATAATATCTGGTCATAAAAATCCATTTAGGAATTTTTAAAAAATGCATTTGATTAATGTCGTGCTTCTACCTAAACATTTGTTTATCTATTGCCACAGACAGCTTAAATAGTCTGAGATCAAAATCTTAATTCCATGTGCACGTTAGTAATAGAAAGGTAGTGGAGTTGTCATTTTATTCATAGAAATCTACTGAGTCATAAGTTCAAAGATGTCACCTTCTGTGATGTGGCCATGGGAACTGGCAGGCTCCCATTTCCATTTCCATTTCCTCCAGCTGGTGGAAATGTTGATAATACAATGTCATCAGAAATGTGTTGAGTTGGGTAATGTTCAAAAGCTCTTTCTCCCTCAAACATAATGGGGCCAGCCATAATAAATCTAGAATAATTATGCAGATACATATTTGAGAGAAATGGTTAAAAATTAACATTTTAAAACTGTACTTCAAACACAGATGCATTGCTTATGTAAAAAAGTAATTGGTCATTAGTAATAATCAGGAAGTCTTGTAGCATCTTAGAGTCTAATAAATGTATTAGGTCATGAGCTTTCATGGTTATGACCCACTCCAGTCATCTGAAGAAGAGATTTTAATCACGAAAGCTCATGACCTAATAAATGTGTTAGTCTCTAAGATGCTAAAGGACTGATTGCTATTTGGAAAGCTACAGACTAACACCACTACCCTTCTGAAGCCTAGGGAAGTTAGCCATAATATGTAGGGCATTTATTCACCAGTCACTGCCAGAGTTATCAATATCTAGGGCACCAGGGATACTTATACTACACTTGCACATCTCTGTACAAGTTAGTCTGTTGGCTGTGAGCTTCTTGTCTTTGCAAACAAGCATCAAATTAGCTGAAGGATTGAGCTGAGAATGTATGGTATTTCACACATAACTGGTGTGATCCATCCATCTTCCAACATCCACCCAGTCCTGACAGGGAAGGGTGATTTTGGATATGCAGCATCATCCTGGTGCCATTCCATTCTTTGATAATTTGCCTGCTGGATAACAGGTATAAATGCATACATTGTCAGCAGTAATTTTTCTTTGTCTGCTGTTTGGAAAACATCCAAGGTAGCTTTGCAATGGCATAATAATGCTCTTAAAATGATAAACTTGGCATCTGAACATACCCAGTACATTTGTGACTTCATCAGTTACTGTCTCAGCCATTCCAAGCATCTTCGGAGCAAAGAATGTCTTTGGAGGTTAAATTAAAAGTCTTCCAGTAAGTTAATTTGGTCTTTCCAGCAAGCCTTCCAGTAGTGTTACACCCTGAAAGGGTCTATAAACCCAGCAGTACCAGGACTTTTAATGGTCTGAGTGATGGGAAAACATCTGAGGGATATACAACAATTCTGTTCCCCACCAATAAGCACACAAACAGAATCTTGCAGAAGTGTAGGGTAGCATCTCACAGAGCACTAAAACATCTGTGTTTCATACAGAAATACAGTTTAGTTGCACCTCTGTTTGTGACATTGAAAGCATGCAGGATAATTTTAATGTCAGCTGCCTCATAGGAATTAGGAAGAAATTCCCTTGTACAGGTTCTTCACTTCCCATTAATGTCTGAAAATGACCAAAAATAAAGTAAAAACAAGAATTTTGTAATAAAGGTCTTTGGGGTTGTGTAGGTGATGCACGGCAGTGCATGGGGGCGGGCACATGAACCCCCACATCCCTCTCCCTGCCCTGCACTCACCATGAGTACCTTTCCACTTCTGCTAAGTACAGAGGCAGTCTTTCCTCCCCCAGTGTGGCATGGCCCAAAAACACTACTCCTAGGCTGTGCCACTCTGGGGGGGAGAGGACTGACCCCGTTCCCACTGGAAGCAGCACAGCACTTCCATGGGAAGAGGCTGTCTGGGGTGGGGAGATGTCAAGGTATGAGTTGGGGAATGACATGAGTAGAAAAGGGGTGGGGCATGGGCAGAGCAAAGCCAGAGGGGGAGGAGGGGCACTTGGCCGGTACCTTCCCTGCAACCACCACATCGCTCACCTCTGCACCCACCTCTCACAAGCATGTGCTGTGTATCTGTACTCTTGGGCTGTTGTGACCTCTTGATGTTTTCTCAAGCAGGTTTTCAATGACTCAGCCCTCTGATCAAGTAATACCCACAATCTTTATGTGAAGCATACCAGTGCTCTTTCAGACTATACACCCCACCAAGATACCTATCATATTACCCTTCTGTTCGTATTTCTGTAGCATTCCCTAGGCTCAGTCTTTAAATAGTCCCAACCTCAGTATAAGGCCACCCAGGGCTTCCTCCCTAGAGATACTGTCTTTCTGCAGCCCTCCCTTATTATTCAATCCCAGAAGGCAGTAAAGAGCCCTTCTTGTTCTCCTTGTCCCTTCCAGCAACTGATTTGACTGTGGCCCTACTGTTCCTTCAGCCAGACACCCAAGAACACAATTCTCACTTCTCCAGCTCCAGGCAGCAACTGACTGACTTTGGCCCCTCAGTTCTTTTTATGTGAGTCTCCTGGGACCTGATTGGCTGCTCCCTGCAGCCTCCCTCATTGGCTGGTTCTGCACAAGCATTCTAGGCCACTTGGAGACTTTTTTTGCTTCTTTCTGGGATGAGGTGTATTTAAATCCTGTGGCCTCCAGCAGAGAGCCTATGGGCCTAGTACACCCCATCACTGATTATAATTTATGATGTTTTGATATATGCTATGTAACTAGCTGCATACTGTTTTCACACTGTGGTGTATGGGGTGTCCAGGGAGAGTAGCACCTCTGGTGTGAGGCCTTGCCGTGTCTCTTTGGGGACAGTCTGTGCACCTTTGGTCCTCACCTGGCACCCAGCTCTCATCTGTGACTCCAAGAAGCTGTAGCATGCAGTGGCCACACCCCGAGAAACTGCTTTGACAGGTGGGTTAAACCAGGTGAGGGAAGCCAGCAGGTCTGAAACCTGCAGTGAGATAGGGAATTGCCTATCCCAGCATGCAAAGTTGGCCCTGGCGGACTGGGCAGATGTGATCAACAGCAAGCTCCAACAACCAGGAAGGCAGTTCTGTAACGCTCTGTGGAGAGCGAAGGGCATGACAAGGCACCAGAGATGGCATGGCCATCCACTGCAGCCTAGGAAGTCCCCGCCGTGATGACTTTTTATACCACTAGAACCAGGCTTCTGAGGTCGAGAGAGTGGTACTGCCCCTCTGCAACAGCTTTTCCACTTTAAACATTCTCTCTCACAGGTTCTTTGCACATTCTCATCACTTCTGTCTACCTCAAAGTCCTGCGGTGATGGCAGAGGGGCGAAGTGACAGGTGGAGGTGACCACTGGGAGTCGTAGCTCCAAACCTGCACGTAGGTGGCCTGTGGACTTTGGTCGCTCGACTCTGACCCCAGGATGACAGGAGTTCGGCAGTATCCCAGGCGACTAAGCAGGCCTTTTTAGGAACAACAACACTCACCCTCAAAATGAGGGAGGGGACTAGAAAAGGTGTCCCAAAAATTGCTTGTCCCAACCAAAATGGCCAGCATGCCACAGCTGGCAGTTTTACCCTCACAGTGGTCAAAAACAGTGGAAAGAAAGATTATATTTGCAGCATGGAACGTTCACACTCTCTTGGACAGGGAGAATGCTAAGAGGCCTGAGAGAAGAACAGCCCTCATAGTAAGAGAACTGGCATGTTATAACATTGACATAGCCTCCCTGAGTGAGACCAGACTGGCAGAGGAAGGATCCATCTGCGAACCAAAAGGAGGTTACACCTTCTTCTGGAAAGGCAGGCCAGAAAATGAAGGCTGAATCCACAGAGTGAGACTTGCCATCAAGACATCACTTCTGCACCAGCTTCCTGACCAACCAACTTGCATCAGTGAGCACCTGATCAAGCTCTGCTTCCCCCTCAACACCCCTCGCCACGTTACAGTCATCAGCACTTACACCCCCACACAGGATAACAGTGACGAAGCAAAAGAAAGTTTCGATGAGGACCTTGACCATCTTGTGAAAGCAACTCCTCCTAGCGACAAGCTTCTCTTCTTGAGTGACTTCAATGCCAGGGTCCGCAAGGACTGTAGGACCTAGAAGGGGGTGCTGGGGCATCATGGTGTTGGCAACATAAATGCCAATGGCTGCCCTCTGCTGAGCTTGTGTGCAGTAAATGACCTGACGATTACCAACACTTTCTTCAGGCAAGCCGATAAATGCAAGACCACATGGATGCACCCGAGATTAAACAGTGGCACCTGATTGACTATGTCATCAGTCACTGGCGGGACATTTGAGATGTTAAGATCACCAGGACCATGCGGAGAACTGAGTGCTGGACTAATCATAGACTCACAGATCAGTCTTTATGCTGCACATCACACCACTGCACTGCAAGAAGCTCAAGGTTGTCAGACTCTCCTTCAACATGGGAAAGCTGCAACAGACTGGTCATTGTGAGAAATTCGCAGCCTGCCTTGATGAAGTGCTGAGGTCCCATGGACCTCTGACTGGAGACCCTACACGAAAGTGGGACCAGTTCAAAACCCTGGTGACAGAGTCAGCCAAGTCAACATTAGGACTGAAAGAAAGCGTTCACCAAGACTGGTTTGATGGAAATGATGAGGCCATCATGAAGATCTTAGAGGAAAAACAGAGTGCATTTCTGCTATGGCAAAACAATCAGTCCTCAATCTCCAAATGTGATCGTTTCAAATACCTTCAGAGCCAGGCGCAAAAGGCACTTTGCAAAATGCAAGATGAGTGGTGTGAGAGTAAAGCTGATGAAGTCCAATACTACGCTGACACCAAGAACTCCAAGATGTTCTTCTGTGCTATCAAAGCTATATATGGACCTTCAAAGCCAAGTACTACACCTTTCCTGTCTACAGATGGCATGACCCTTCTGAGGGAGAAGAACAGCATCAACAGTAGTTGGAGAGAGCACTTCAGCAACCTTCTAAACAGACCCTCCATTGTCGACCCTGTGGCCCTAGACCAGATCCCTCAGAAACCCACAATAGACAGTCTTGACCTGCCCCCTACAATGGAAGAGGTCAAAAAGGCAATCAGCCAGACCAGCTCTGGAAAAGCCCCTGGGATGGACGGCATCCCTGCTGAAATTTTCAAAGCGGCAGGACCAGTGTCACTTGAAGCCTTTCACAGCATCTTGATCAGCATCTGGGAAAAAGAAGACATGCCCAAAGACTTTAAGGATACCACAGTCATCTCACTCTTCAAGAACAAGCACAACAAAGCTGACTGTGGAAATTACCGGGGCATCTCCCTTCTCTGTACTGCTGGGAAGGTCTTGGCTTGAGTCATCCTCAACTGTCTGATCACCAGTATCTCAGAGAACCTACCAGAGGCACAGTGTGGTTTTCACCCAGGCTGCAGCACCATTGACATGATCTTTGCTGTTTGTCAGATCCAGGAAAAGTGCATAGAGCAGAACTTGGACCTGTACACTGTCTTTATAGACCTGACCAAGGCATTTGACACCGTCAACAGAGAAGCCCTGTGGATTATCCTGTCAAAACTTGGCTGCCCGAGCAGATTCATTAACCTCATATGCCTGTTCCATGATGACATGACTGGCTTTGTTCTTTCAAATGGCGAGTCCTCAGATCCATTTGAGATATCCAGTGGTGTGAAGCAAGGGTGCGTGCTGGCCCCAGTGTTATTCAACCTCTTTTTCATGTTCATCCTCAGCCACGCAGTTAGGGACTTAGACCATGGAGCCTACATAAAATACAGACTTGATGAGTCACTTTTTGACCTTCATCGTCTGAATGCTAAAACCAAGATGCTTGAGAGGCTCATCCTTGAAGCCCTTTTTGCTGACGACTGTGCATTTATGGCACACAAGGAATCTGATCTCCAGCTCATCGTCAACAAGTCTGCTGATGCCACTCGCCTCTTTGGTTTGACCATCAGGCTGGGAAAGACTGAGGTACTGTTTCAACCTGCTCCAGGATCTGCTGCTCTCCCCGCTTCAATCTTTATTGAAGGAACAGAGTTAAAAACTAGAGGAGTTCAAGTACCTTGGCAGTGTGATAGCCAATGATGGCTCCTTTGACAAAGAAATCAATGCCGGAATCTGCCAGGCCAGCTGGGCACTAGGATGTCTGACAGCACAAGTGTTGAATCAGCACAATAACCGACAGTCCACTAAACTGAAAGTGTACAAGGCTGTAGTCCTGACTAGTCTCCTGTATGGCGGTGAAACCTGGACCTTGTACAGAAAACATATAAAACTGCTGGAGCGCTTCCACACACGTAGCCTAAGGTCAATACTGCACATTTGATGGCAGGACGGTATTACGAACCTGGAAGTCCTGGACAGAGCAGGAACCACGAGCACTGAAGCCACGATTCTGAAAGCCCAGCTTCACTGGACAGGGCACGTCATATGAATGGAGGAGTCAAGAATCCCTAAGCAACTCCTCTATGGTGAAATCTCCCAGGGAAAAAGGAATCAAGTTAGACCTCGCAAGACGTATAAAGACTGCATGAAGGCCAGCATTGCTCATGCTGGTATAAAACCAGATCAGCTAGAGCAGCATGCAAAAGACTGAACAGACTGGCATGCTCTTGTATGACGCGTACGACAACGTTGAAGAGCAGCAATGCGTACACCTTATTGATGCTCATGAGAGGAAGAAAGCAACAGCAGCAGCTGCACCAACAGAGCCAGGACAATTCCCTTGCCCCCACTGTGAATGTCCAAGCCGTTCAAAGCTTGGACTCCTCAGCTACATGCGAGTCCACAACCGATGAGCCTGTGCAAGCTCACAACGTCATTGTCGGACACAACGGACTACCTATTTTTTTTTTTTTTTTTACTGTTTTCACAGATATTAATTTCAGGCTGGAAGCTAACATTGTAAACAATACCTCATTAGAACTCTCTTGGCATTATAAGCAAGGTTGATAATCAATACCACTGAATCACTTCTTTCTTACTGATAGTGGCAAATCAGCTTGAAGCACATCTTCCATGCCTAATAATCTGTAACATTAAAAAAAGTAATCCAGGGTTATGTTCTAAGAATGCTCTATTAATCAATGGCCAGAATTTTACGTTGTGAGGTCTTCACATTCGACACACCTGTGTTTAAAGTATACATTTAAAAAAGCTGACTTTAAACATTTTTCTGAAATACATAGCTGCATAATTGTTCTAACTTGGTCTTGATTCATACCATTGTGTTTGTGGAAAAACAGGCTTTTGTGATATTCAATCTGACCCATTTCTGACGACATTTTATTATCACAGTTTCCATCAACCAGAGGACCTGGAAGCTTGGGAGAGAGGATGGAGAGGGAGAGTGAAAGATTCCCTCCTACACTGGGAAGAGGGATGCCACTGAAATTAAGATGCTATAGATTTTTATGAATCAAATGACAGCTTCCTTACCTTTCTGTCATTACCTTGCCCATTGAATACACATGCTCCCAGACTGAAAAAGCAAGGGTGTTCTCAGTGTTTTCTGTTGGGAGGCAGAGGTATGCTTTTTTAGCAGGGTGAAATAAATGGTTAAATCTATATGCTATCTAAGTTGGTAACTTAAAGAGTAAGCACATGGTCTCAGAAAGGTATGCCGGAGGAAAGATTTAAAGCTCTCAAGTCTGATTGGTGTACTTGAATCCAAAGCTGAGGAAAATAAACCTTGTAGGCCGTGTCTACACGTGCCCCAAACTTCGAAATGGCCATGCAAATGGCCATTTCGAAGTTTACTAATGAAGCGCTGAAATGCATATTCAGCGCTTCATTAGCATGCTGGCGGCAGCGGCGCTTCGAAATTGACGCGCCTTGCCACCGCGTGGCGCGTCCAGACGAGGCTCCTTTTCAAAAGGACGCCACCTACTTCGAAGTCCCCTTATTCCCATGAGCTCATGTAGACGTAGCCGTATTCATTTTGTAGGAGGTGGAGTGAGCAAAGGTGGAAGCCATGTTCGGGGGACTGAGGTCCCCCACACCAAAAGCAGAGGTTAAGAGAAATACTACTCTGATAAGGTTAAAAGTTTACTACAAATAAACTTCATCTGATGCAAGGCCAATTCTATTTGTTTATTTCAAGGGAACATGATAAAGACCCTGAGAGTTTCTTTAAAGTATTGCTGAAACTTAAAGAGATGGACCTACCGTTTCATGTATCTGTCCTGGGAGAGACCTTCGCTGATGTACCAGGTATCTTTTTAAACTATCTAATTCTCCAGATGGCATAAGCCAGACAATCCTAGATGTAATATCTCTCAGTGTGTGTGCGCGTGTGTGTGTTTGTGTGTGTGTGTGAAAGATGATGGTAACTTACATAGCACAACAAAAAGATGCTTCTGTCTTTTAAAATCAGATAGTTATATTAAAATACTTCAGCGCTCTTTGATACTACTTGAGAGTATAAAGCCATTTTTTATGATGTGTTCCATATAAGGCATCCGTGTGTAAGTATACTATATAGACGTAAGAGATTAGATAGCTCAGAGAACTATTAATGAGATACAGAGATTTTCAGCTCTAGGTCACTGGTCTGAATTCTGCCCTGAACAAAAGTCATAATTATTTATTTAATGGCAGTTTGGCCTATATGAAATAATTGCAGTGAGTCTCATGTCATTTCTTAGTGGTCAACTGGTATCATAGAGACTGACATCATAATTGGCCCTAGTTGTTGGCATTATCAACAGAAAGGACAAGACATGGATGACAATGGAAGTTAAACTCTCCTCTCACCCAAAGAGTGGTCCCTTCAGGTTATGCTTGAGTCAAATATTTAAATATTTACAGAGAGAGAGAGAGGGCATGTCATATATTCAGCTGGTGTGATTTAGTGTAACTACTGACTACAGTGGAATTTTGCTCGTTTAGACTACCTAAGAATCTGTCCTGTAATATTTCCGTGCAATCATTTGAAATGTCTGCAGTACTGCACAGTGCAGCTAATGTTATTTGTTATAAATAACCAACTATGTACTTGGGCCTTAGAAGGAACTTTTGTTTACTTGAACAAATCTACCGTGAGTTTATTACAGTTTATGTTAAGGTTGTTTGTTTTTTTTCCCCCCATTTCTGTGCCAGTTGCTATACACACTATTTAACCTGGGACCGGGTTTTTGTTCTTACTAATAGACTTGTGACCTTATGGGATACTTCTTGATATTTATTGATGATCAACCCCATTTCCTACATCAATGGTGGGCAACCCACAGTCCAAGGGCTGCATGCGGCCATCAGGGTTCTATGTGTGGCTCATGAGATATTTGGTTTACTGTTGCCCATGTTCAGGGTGGACAGATTTTGCCTGTTACGTGCTTTTTTCCTACCTGTATTGCTAAAGTGACACACTTGTAAACTGTGAGGTGTGTGCTGATTGCACACAACCACTGAGTGTGAGAGCCATGTGCTCACTGTCTCCCATTAAAGAGCTGCTATGATTCAATCGTATGGTTCAAATTCTAGGTACACAAGTGCAGGTAGGAAAACTACCCTATCGTGGGAGACTATCTTGCATCCCCACAAAGTAAAGGAGAGCGACTCATGTAGCTCACTCACTAGCCTAGGTTGCCTATCACTGTCCTGCATGGTGTTAGGTTTTCTGCAATTGACCTGCAATGGATCAGTGGTTCTCAAACTCTGGGTCAAGATCCCAAAGGGTGTTCCCGCTCCATTTTAATGGGGTCACCAGGGCTGGCATTAGACTTGCTGAAGCTTTGGACTGAAATCAGTCCTAGGGCTGAAGCCTCTTTAGCTTTGGCACCCCACAGCCGAGCAGGACTTGGGCACTAGCTTTGATCCCCCAGCCTGGGATGGGAGCTTAGGCTTTGATCCCCTTTCCAGGGGTTGTGGAGTAATTTTTGTTATCAGATGGGGCTTGAGATGCAAAGATGTTTGAGAAACCTCCCACAAAAAGCTAATTTAGCTTGAATGCACCTTGGTGTCTTTATGCCAACTAGAAATACTTTTGGTATAAAACTGGCATAGAGATGTGAGGCTAGGTTCAAATCAGGATTTAGGCTCATCCATGCCACTTGAGATGCCACGGTCCCAGAATCAGGCTTACTGGGTTTCCGAATGCTCCTGTTCACCTCCCCGCAAGCCTTTCTGGGGCCTAAACTCCCCTAGCACCTAAGTTTTAGCAGTGAGAGTTCCCTAAGTGCCTATGTTTCTGCCTCTGCACATGCACATTGCAGCCCCATGCTTGACATCTGGATGCCTAAGTCCCAGAGCAGTGTAAAAACTGGGGAAAGAGAGATGATTCTCTATAAACTTGCCATGGGTGGGAGGGACTGTCCAGTAAGTGAGCTCAGACATCACCTGGTGGATTGGGTCCCTACAGAGAAGCTCTCACAAAACACCAAAGATCGGTGAGAGGACCTTCCCCGCTAACTTTTATCCTACTGGCTAGTGTGCTCACTTGGGGTGTGATAGACTGTTGGTTTAACTTCCCTCTTCTCCTGAAGGAGAGAAAGCATTCAAACAAGGGTCTGTCATCTCTCAGTACAGTACAGTACCCAGAGTACGGTAGCCAGTAAGCTGTAGAGTAATCTGATGGGGACTTCCTCAGTCTCTCCTGTGGAAGTTTTCCCTCTGCAGATAAATACTTTCAAAAGCAATTGGGGCAGAGAGCATGGATCCTGCATCTTCCAGTTCCCAGTTGAATGCTGGAACCAGGAGGCAACAGGAGATTTTCATGCTTGTGTTCTCTCTCTCTCTCTCTCTCTCTGATTCTTTCATTATTTAACCACAGTGAAACAGCTGAAATATTGGGGGGGGGGGGAGAGAGCATGAGGAGCCAGCCCCCCACTCCAATTATTTTTTTAAATTATTTAACCATGGTGGAGCACTTCAGCTGGAGAGACTGACACAGACTGTTCCAGGTCCATCAGAGGAAGCCTGGACATAGGCACACTCTTTAAGAGAATGGCAGAGCTCAGCACTTACCCCACAGCCTCGCGTCTCTCTTGGGCTATCATAGTTAGGGTTGATCCTGTTTTAGGCAGGGGGCTGGACTCGACAACCTCCTCTGGTCCCTTCCAGCCCAGGGATTCTGTCATTCTGTAGATAAGAAGACCTAGCATGCTGACTTTTGAGAATCCCATTCCAAGGCAGCAGTTTCTCACCATTCATTGTTCTGGGAGCTTACAGCTGCCAAAGTCAGGCTTTGTGAATCCCAGGAATTTCCTAGGTTCCTAAATTTCTTTGTGACCATAGCCCTTAAGCAGAAATGGAAATCAAGCACTCTTAACAGGAGAATATATAATATGCTGGATAAGTGGTTATGCTGCCAGGGACTGGCCTGCTTGCAGGCTAAGAGTCTACCACTGCCGTCATCCTTAAAGGTAACAGAAATCATGGGTTCCATCCCCAGTGATGAACCAAAGTGAGGCATTATGTTATATAACTCATATATCTGCAATGCTACCAAAAAGTCCTATTTTATGATCTGATAATTAATGGAATCCAGCAAAGTATTTGAAATATATTAATCTAATTCACTGACTGGTGACTGGTATCTGTCTAGGGTACCAATATCACTTCTTTGCCCTAGTATTTGACAGTCTCTGATGGCTCACATCCTTTCTATGGAGTAGGGAAATGCTGCTATTCCCACTGTACAGACAGATAACTGAGGCACAGCCAATAAATGACTTGCTGAAGGTAGCACAGGAAGTCTGCAATGGAAAAGGGAATTAAACTCAAGTTTCCCAAGTCCCAGGGTAGCATTTTAACCACTGGACAATTTTTTCTATCTCCATAAGTTATTCTTTTTCTTACTTCTTATAGAAGGTCTGATCTAGCACTCACTGAAATCAGTGAAAGACTCTCACTGATTGGATTGGGCACTGCATCAGGTCCATAGTGCACATTTCCCACTGTCCCATGATAAAGAAACTGTTTCTGTCTAATCTGTAACACTTAGGGCTTGTCTACACTAGCCCTCTTCTTCAAAGGGGGCATGTAAACAAGCCCAAGTGGGGAATAGCAATGAGGTGCTGTGCTGCATATGCAGCACCTCATTAGCCTAATTCTCGCCATGCGAACTTCAAAGTTACAAACTTCAAAGCGCTGGCAAGCCATGTAGCTGCGGACACTTCAAAGTACCTAGGCAACTTTGAAGTGCCCTTACTCCCAACATATTCTGGGAGTAAGGGTACTTGGAAGTGCCTGTGGCTACACGGCTTGCTGGCGCTTCGAAGTTTGCACGGCGAGAATTAGGCTACTGAGGTGCTGCATATGCAGCGTGGTACTTCATTGCTATTCCCCGCTCAGGCTCATTTACATGCCCCCTTCAAAGGAGGGAGCTAGTGTAGAAAGACCCCTTAAGTATGCATTTCACTGTAACCCTGATGCATTCTCATTTCACATCAGCATAATTCACGCTGGAGTGGCATATCTGTATAGACAATCAATGGTCAGGAAAGGAACACTCTACAGCGTATTTAAATTAGCACTCTTCTACTCCAGTTTCTCCTATGTCAGGATCCACGTCTTTGGTCGTCAACGGTGAAATGACATGCCTTTATGCCAATTCTACATGTCACCCTCTTACATCCAAAATCAGTAACAGAATATAAAAATATATGCAACTGAAGCAAATTACTTTAAAATCTGAGCATCCCTGATCCTGAGCATACCCAACTGCTTCATGGAAAGTGAAGGGTGTCAGCACTCAACCTGGGCAGAAATTCTCCAATGGAACATTTTTTCCTGCCAGCAAATGCTGCTTGAGTGAAATTGAAATCTTTCATGATGACAGTTTGATTTCAGCAACATTTAGATGGGATCCAGGCAAGTTTATCAGAAATCTTCCTGATTTCTAGTCAGATTACCTGATCAGCTCCTTAGCAACCGAGGCTAACCTACTGGGGAGCCCAGGCTTCTTGGTCTTTGGCAGCCAGTATTATGGGATGACAGGGAGCCTGAAAACCCTGAGAGCCACAGTGCCACAGCTCTATGGCCCCTGGCACAGCTTGGGCTCCCAGGCTTCTGGCTTCCCTTCAGACCAAAAAGCAGGATAATGAGGAATTGGGAGATCAGAGGTCCTGGGAACACCAACTTCCTAGCTTCCATGCCATAGCTGCAGGGAAGCCAGCAGGTGGACTGCCCCAGACCCAGGGCTTTATTACATTTCAAAATCTTTCAAAATGTTTTTGGTTGTCGTTCCAAAATGAATTTGTTTCAAACTATCAGAATCCTGTGTGAAATGGAATCTCTATTTTCCATACAGCTCTAATTGGCATATCTAACTAGGTGCTCAACACCTCCCAGAACCAAGACCTTGTTTTCTAGTTGAGGCAGGATTCTATATTTGCCATTTCTAAAGCTGATAAAAATACTAACACCTACAACTGTGTAAAATGCCTCTTTCCTTGCGCTTATGACTTTAATAGTATCTTCCACAGTAGCAGAGGAGAAATGGAACCTGAAATTGAGATATTTTCAGATGAAAATACTTTGGTTCTCCCTTTAAAATAAAACATAGGGTTTAAAATGTCTATGGAGCGTTCTTTGTTTACATAGATCTTGAAACAAATACTTATGCTTTAATATTTCCTATGACATTCTTCTGCACTGTGCTTCTTTTCCTGGCTTGTATATAAATAGACTTTATATGAAGGGCAATGTGAAGAGATGTGATTCCTCCTCACTGAGACTGGGGAGGGGCATATTCTCCACAAATTTCATATGTAGGCGTACCTTACAGGTGCCAATAAAACTTACAGCACCTACTTAACTGAAAATTTATTTAAAGTGTTTTTCTGACATTGTAAAAGAGTTTATAGTTATTGTATTTTATATGCTCTAGTTATAAGATCAAATTCCCTTAGTATCAGAAGTTCCTATTGTACGTGCTTTAGAGACAGAGGAAAAAATATAAATGATACATTTTATACAATATGTTCTAGGTGCCCCAAAAGCCAAAATCCCACTATTGAAGAAGAAGGCTGTATAAGGTTTTTTTGTTTTACAAAAACAACCTGCTTTAGAGATAATGAGGAGCCTCTAAACTTGGTACACACAGAGAGATAGTTAGATAGATGGATAAATAGATAAAAACAAATGGAGCAGAAAAAGTTGGTAGGAATGAATATAAACCAAAAGATAGGAATTGTAGAAAATTGATAAGGGAAGCAAAAAGACACAAGGAGAAATCTGTGACTCAATGGCTGTGTCTACACTGCCACCTTCCTTCAAAGGAAGGATGGTAATTAGGGTGTTGGGAGTTTACTAATGAAGTGCTGCCGTGCATAGGCAGCACTTCATTAAGCAAATTCCCCCCCTGCAGCAGCTTCAAAGTTTTAAACTTCAAAGTATCAGCACGCGTCTAGCCACGGTGCACCCACTGGTACTTCAAAGTTGCCGCGGGGGGCGGGGGGTGGAATTTGCTTAATGAAGTGCTGCCTATGCACAGCAGCACTTCATTAGTAAACTCCCAACACCCTAATTACCATCCTTCCTTTGAAGAAAGGTGGGAGTATAAACAAGCCCAATCTCTTGAGCATGTTAAACAGAAAGTATTTCAGCTATTTTAAATATTTTAAATGAGCAGGTTCAGATAACGTCCAACCAAGAGTTTTAAAAGAGGAGCTATCTGGACCAGAATGCTCCTTTTCAATAAGTCTTCGAGCACTGGACACGTGTCAGAAGACTGGAAGAAAGCTACTGTTGTGAATGGGATGATCTGGAGAATTATAGATTTGTCATCCTGACATTGATAATGGCGCAGCTCACATGGGACCATAGGTGCTCCAACTATGGAAGCTGGAGGTTCTGCTGTACCTTATGGCTTGAAGTGGTTTCCATCATGTACAGGGCTGATAGTTTGGTTCAATGTTTTTCAGGACTCCCATTATATACATTTTTCCAGCAATTCTTTATGGGACTTGATTAATGAAGAATTAAAGTAACAGCATTGACATTATATACTTAGATGTCCGTAAGGTAATTTACTTGATACCATTGTGACATTTTAGTTAAAATACTAGAATATGGTTTCCCAAACTGGGGGCCATGTCCCCTTGGGGAGGGGCATGAAGAAATTCTAGGGAGGAGGTGAGTGACCCTCCCCCCCCTCGTCATTCCCTCCACCCCAAGAAAGATCCAGTCATTGCTTCCAGCTCTCAACCCTTGCCATTTCATGTGGGTGACCTGGTACAGCGGCTATAAAAGCAGGCAGCCGGCAAAGGCTCACATGGAGTTAGTTGCCTCCTGCAAAGGTGAGTGAGTGTGGGTTGGGGTGGGGAGGAGGATGGGGTTAGATGTGGGGGCTGGTGGTGCCTGGCTTTGGGGGTGAGGAGGGGCTCAGCTCACAGGCAGCTGTGATGGCTGGCCTGCAGCGCAGGTGGGCAGCTCATGGGCAGTTCAGGTGGCAATCCCCAGCAGCACTGGAGCTTGGGCAGGCGGTTTGGCTGGCTGGCTCCAGGAGTGCGGGGGCTTGGGTGACTGGCCCCAGCAGTGCAGGACTCAGGTGGGTGGCTTGGGCAGGTGGGCGGCCCCAGCAGTGTGGGACTTGGGTGGGCAGGTGGACCCAGCAGCGCAGGGCTCAGACAGCTGGCCAGCTTGAGCTGCATCAGGCACCCACAAGATGGGGCCTGTGCCATTAGTCTGGATGGTCCAGAGCCAGTCTCCTAAGATTTCCCAACTTATGAAGAAAATGCAGCATCATATTTCATATTAAAATCATTTGTTTCTGCTGTTTCTGATGTTAAATTATGTTTTTATTAAATTTTTGGGCCAAGAAAAACTATTTGTGCTTATTTTTTAATTTTAAATAATATTTTATATCAAGGTTTTGTGTTTATTTTAACTTATTAATTGAACTTTTTGTTAAAAGGGGGTTGGATGATGGTAAAGAAGAGATGGGGGGCATGAGAGTTTCTCAAAAATCAAAAGGGGGACATGATGCCAAAAAGTTTGTGAACCATTTCACTAGAATCATGAAAAATGAACATGACACATATTCAATAGATTAAAACGTGGCTAACTAATAGATCTCAAAACATAAATATAATGGGCAGTTGTCATCCAGCATGTGTGTTTGCAGTGGGATTCCTCAGGAATTCATTCTTGTCCTATAATATTTAATGTTTTTATTTTATGTTTTCTTTCAGTGACCTGAAAGAAAACATAAAATAATCACTGATAAAGTTTTCAGAGAACATGAAAATATGAGTAGTGGTAAATAATTAAGAGAACAGGTGCCTAATTCAGAGGAGCCTGGATCACTTGGTAAAATGGAGAAACGCAAACAACATGTGCCCTAAAACAGATGAATGTCAGTGTATACATTTAGGCTCAAACAAAGTATGCCATAAATACAGCGTGGGGGGACATTATCCTATGAAGCAGTCAGCTGAACATGAGTTCTGAGTTGGATGCTATGGCCAAAGAACTCAGGTGATCCTGGGATGCATACACATGGCAATCTCAAGAAGGAACAGCAAAGTTATTTTGCTTTATTTTATTTTTTCATAACTGGTGCTGGTGGCTGGAACACCATCCAATTTTGGTGTCCACAATTCAAGAAAGATGTTGATAAATTGGAGAAGGTTCAGAGAAAAGCCACAAGAATGGTTAAAAATTTAGAAAACATGCCTCATAGCGACAGACTCAAATTGTTCAACCTAAAAAGAGAAGATTAAGAGGTCATTTGATTACCATCCATGAGTATCTACACAAGGAACAAATGCTTAATCAAGCAAAAAAGACATAACATGAGCTGGTGAGTGGAAGTTGAATCTAGACAAAGTCAGACTAGAAATGAAGCATATTTGAAAAAACAAAAACAAAAAACAAAACGTTCAGGCCATGTCTACACTACCCTCCCTTTCGGAAGGGGTGTTTCAATAACATGGATTGGAACTGGTTAATGATACACTGATATGAATATTCATTGCCTCATTAGCATAATGGCAGCCAGTTGCTCTTTGAAAGTGCTGCTTTCAAAATGCAAACTGGCCGTGTAGATGCAGGAGCTTTGAAATAAACCCCCAACTTTGAAATTCCCTTATTCCCAAAACAAGTGTCGAATTCTGGTGTTTATTTTGAAGCACCCATGTCTATGTGGCCAGTTTGCATTTCTAAAGCAGCCCTTTTGAAGCAAGATTGGCCACTGTTATGCTAACGAGGTGATGAATATTCATAATGGTGCCTTATTAACCAGTTCTGATCTGTGTTGTTTAAATACCCCTTCCGAAAGGGAGAGATAGTGTAGACATGGCCTGAGAGTAATTAACCTTTGGAATAGTTTACAAAAGGGTCGTTGTGGATTTTCCATCACTGACAATTTTTAAATAAACACTGAATGTTTCTGTAAAACAAGGATGGGGAACATTTGGTGCATGAGTCTGTGAGCTGCAGGGCTCCTTGCGTGCAGATGCTCAGGTGAACAAAGCATTTGGAAGCCTGACACAACTAACCCTGTCTAACACTGTGCAGCTGGACTGCTGGCGGTTCTCCACTTCTGCCCGAAGAGATATGCTATAGGAATTATGTTGAGACAATCCTGGGGCCTGTGTTGTACAAGAGATCAGTCTGGATGGCACAGTGGTCCCTTCCATTTTATGAATATTTAAATAAATGGATGGGAATCTATGAATGAAAATGTAAACAATCACCTGTGTCAGTGGCCAATTTGAGACCTCCATAGCTAGAAGCAAGTTTTGTGTTTCCAATTGGAAAGTTTGGGAATATTTCCTTTCCGAAGATTCTGATCAGAGTCTACACTTCAGAGCAAATTTCTGAATCACTATCCAATCTTTGATCTCCAAGGTGAGACACTATTTAGATTATGAATTAGTGATAAATAGTTCCAAGTACTAGTGTTTTTACTAACAGATATGTTCTGCTCTTTAGGCTGAAACCACAAACCTGTTTTAGACAGATGGTAAAATCGCCATCAGGTGGTAATGGCATTTGTTCAGTGGCTGACAAGCTTTGAACTGATGACCTAGAGTTGAAAGATGATACATCCAGTTGGAAAGACATGACCATGGATGTTTCAAGACCAGTGGGTCCCAGGGCTGGGACCAGACTTGCATCAGTGGGGTAGGGGCTTGGGCCAGAGCAGTTTCTAGCAGCTCTGGCCTGGGCCAGAGCTGGAGTGCCCACTTGCCCTTCTCTGGCACAAGAGTGGGGGAGCCCCCTGTCGGAATGCAGGGCTGGGGCCAGAACCCCTAATGAAGCCCCTGCCGAGCCCCCACAGGAGGAGGAAGAGGGAAGCTGGGG
>NC_134144.1:53064509-53192009 GCF_033958435.1 Carettochelys insculpta
TAGAATCAAAAGCCCAACAACTATTTGCAGATAAATTGTATGAATTGAAGTGAATAGATCTGAATATTAAGATTCATAGATTTAGCAGACGATTTGTTAATTGGAATAAAAAGGTCATTTACTAGCCATTTTAACAATAGATCAATTGGAATTCTATTTATTATTTAACTAGTAATGCTAGTTAAGGATTAAAATAATGAGTAATTGCATTATTGTCATGATATTATACAAATGACAAAAATATGAGAAAGTTAGGATCATGCTGTTTGTATATGGAATCTAAAATCAATAAAAAATGTATAGCAAGTATTATTTCTAATATATTTCAAACTCCAGGAATTATTATCTGAAAAGCATGTAGTATGCAGGAGATAATGTTCAGTTCCAGAACCTCTGAGAAATATATTCATTTTTTACTATATACACATAAAAAAAGGTCACAAAGAGGTAGCTGTGTTAGTCTGTATCATCACAAAATAAAAAAGCAGTCATGTAGCACTTGAAAGACTAGCAAAATAATGTATTGTAATTTATTTGCTACTGTGGGACAGACCCACTTCTTCAGATCTGGAATAAATTATTTTGTTAGTCTTTCAAGTGCTACATGACTGCTTTTTTGTTTCACCTAAAAAATAAATACATAAATAAGCTGATAATAATTTCAAATTTTAATTTTTCTCCAATAAACTCTAAACACATTGGATTCTCATTTTACTAATTCCTGATGCAGACATAGGTTTTGGTACGGGATGCTGCATAGTCAGCTGATTGCTCAGATTGCTTGTTGGCCTGCAGCTATTACTATAATGTCCATGGTTTCACTTTTGAGGGAGAAAAGTGGTGAAAACAAACTTTAAAAGTCTTCTTGTTTTGATATCTGACACTATACTTAAGAACTGAAAAATCATCAAATAAATCACATACTAGAAACATTTTCCTTTAATAAAAAACACTTTGTACACTTTACAATTTACACTTTACAAGTATATCCTGGTCCTTCTCAGGACATATTTAACAACAAAACTTTAAATATCTTTCTTTCCTCTCCCTCCAAAAAACTTAGCATGACAAAAGGAAACAATTCTTTCTGAATCAGCTTGAGCAAATGTTATAAAATAAAAACAAAATGCACAGAAATGTATTAAAATGCATTTCTTTTGTCATAAATATTTTTAAAAAGTGATTGTTGACAAGGCCAGGTAATAAGCTGAAGTAAAAAATAAAGTCCTCCTATGGTCAGCAAAAAGACTCCCATAAAATAAACATATTTTTAAAAAATGCTTTGAATTTCACTGTGTAATTTCTGGCCATCAGAAATTACAGTTATATCTTCTAAGTTTATTATATGTCAGATTGGTAGTTGTTATACAGAAGAAGTTAAATACTCAGTACTTTAACGTGTTCATTTATCAAATCGCAAATATAAACTTGATTTTTTTTTAAATTTTGCTATTTGATAACTTTCTGACATTCTTTTGCAATAAATGTTTAGGTTTTATGATCTAGAGATCATGTAATATTTTTTCCTTCAGAAAACAACAGTACAAACCTGTAAATGCTTTGGCAAAAGGTTATTGACAGTATTTATTTAAAAATAGAGATTTTGTGTCCCGAATTGTATGACCTGAAGCATGTGTATAAAACTAAGATTTCCCAGCATCTTAGCATTTTTCTTAGGCAATATTTAAGTGTAACCTTTGAATTCCTATAGTTTAAGAACAAAACGCTCTAAGGCAGGTAATTCTTATTGCATGCATATCCTTGTTTTTCTGCAGCATTATTAAGAAAAGCTGTCCATACTTCACCATGTTGTTACATGTGTCTGTCTGCTGATTATAAAATGTGTTAAACAGTATTTAAAAAACAAAAAAATGCAGAGCTGCGCTTTGATTTATTCAGTGAACAAAACATATGCTCGCTGTTCTGTTCTATGTAATTCATATGATCAATAAAATTATCTTTAAAAAGAGCAACTTTGGCAGTTAGAAGGATTATCCTGCTGAATAGGGAAAATGATTTACTTCTGCTTTATGCAGTCAACTTCAATGCTGTTGGACCAAAAGACGTTTTTGGCTCACTCATGTATTGTTAATTTATTTGTTTACTATTTTTAATCTTTAGGATAGAAGCTGTATATTGTGGTTGTTATCCACTGTGTCCTAATGCTTTGGTGTATCCAGAAATATTTCCAGGTAGCTGCTTTAATGTACATTCTTTTTGTTGAAATGTAATGCATGGTTCATGCTAAAGTGTAAAGTTTGAGAATAAACAAGTAAAACCAATTGTTTATTTGGCAAGCCAACATGTTAGTGTTAAGAAAAATTTTATGTGTTTTAATACATTAGACTAAGTTTATATTTACCATCTGTTCTTTCAAGATAACACAAAAGCAAGTTTTGAAATAGCATTCTTCATTGTTAGCATACACAACCCATAATGATAGATTTTTATAAAAAGGTCAGTGCTGCTGCAATGGTTTGCAGATTTTTTAATGATATACAGAGAGAAACATTGAGGCCTGAAAATCATGCCAAATTATTTAAACAATTTAATACTTAATAATATGCAACTGTGGTATAAGGATACACACTAATATAGTACCAGTTCTTTGAAAAAAAAATCTCATCACTAAATGTATCACATATGCATTGTGTTACATTAGAATAATGTATTTTAATCACCCAAAGGAGATGTCTAAACAGCACAACTACACAGTGTTATTTAGCATTAAACATCCTTGTGAGCTGAGGTAACCTTATAAAATCATGCTTAAATAATGTAAAACATGAGGCGGCACAGAGCAATATGCATTTTTAATTAGTAAAGTGACTAATATCGAGTGTGTGCTTTGAGGTTTTTGTTTCATTAAAAATGTATCTGTTTTTCCTGCAGCTGAATATCTGTATTCTACACCTGAACAGCTTTTTAAAAGGCTTCAGAATTTCTGCAAGAGACCAGATATTGTAAGGAAACATCTTTATAAGGTAGTTGTTCAGAACAGTTTTACAAGATATGCTGCCATATTGAAGTACAAAGAAAAAAACCTTAAAAAAACAACATTTAATTAACACACTAATGTTTAAAGGAAACATGCTAGGGAGGGATATTAGTCGTTACACTAACAAGGATTAATTAAACTAGATGCCAGTTGTATTAACCCAGGTCTTATGAAATACATATACTTAATGCATGCTACATGCTTTTTTTAAAATTTATTGTTTTCTAAAATGACTGTCCTTTACATTTGGACCCAAGAGGCTTATAAAAATGAACCTGGATTAATGTAACTCATTAGTTTAAAAGGAAAGTAAAAGAAAGAGCCTACAATTACGCTAATGAGGATAAACCTACCTTCCTATCGTAATTTAATCCACTGTCCTCAAGAAGTTCAGGTGAATGACATCAGGTAAGTTCTTTTTGCCCCTTTTGGAATTATTTTGGCAATTATTGTGAATATTTAACTCTTTGTATTAAAAGGTTACATGAAGTAAAAGTTAACTCTTAATGTGCTTGAATGTTTTGTATGAAGAAATTTTACCAAAATCATTATTTACTAGTACAGGTTGATCCTCTCCAGTCCGGCATTCTCTCTTCCGGCAACATTCGTCATCTGACATAATTTTAGTTAGCTGGATGTCCACTTACCATGGGTGTGGCCAAGCTTCCCATGTTCCCATAAAGTTTGTTTACAGCCACCAGTCCTGGCTCTCAGTGATTTGGGCTGTTGTTTTGCTGTAATTTACCCCTAAATGTCTTCCAAGAGCCCAGTAAGCAGTGGAAGAGTTGGTGATGCTCCTAGACAATTTTGACCTCTGGTGATTCGGCAAATTCTCTCGTTCGGCACCAGTCAGGTCCCTGGGGTGCCGGACTGGAGAGGTTCAACCTGTACTTATCCCACCCTCATTCTTTGAAATGATTTCTGTAATGAACTAAAAGTTTAAACTGTTGGAATGAGCATGCTGATCCATTAGTCCATGCCAAAATTGCTTATAGATTTTTGAGATGCATTTGTATGCCATGGCAGTAATTAAACTTTTTTGTAATATATTTGTAGATCATGCACTGATTTTGGTATTATTTCTCTAATAACCTATTATCACATGGCGCTGTTTGATAACATAGCTATTATTTTTACATGTGCTAATGTGAAAAATCTACGACACTGTGTGCTAAATTAGGGTTTTTACAAGCTTCGCATACACTGAAGATCACACAAGGCACATTGCCTGAGTGTGACACAGGCATAACAGGTAACATGTTTAAAAAGCACTCAGGCTGTGTCTACACTAGCCTCAAACTTCGAAATGGCCATATTTCGAAGTTTACTAATGAAGCGCTGAAATACATATTCAGCACCTCATTAGCATGCGGGTGGCCACGGCACTTTGAAATTGATGCGGCTTGCTGCTGCGCAGCTCATCCAGACAGGGCTCCTCTTCGAAAGGACCCCGCCTACTTTGAAGTCCCCTTATTCCTATGAAGAGATGGGAATAAGAGGACTTCGAAGTAGGCGGGGTCCTTTCGAAAAGGAGCCCCGTCGGGACGAGCCGCGTGGCAGCAAGACGCATCAATTTTGAAGTGCCGCGGCCGCCCGCATGCTAATGAAGCGCTGAATATGTATTTCAGCGCTTCATTAGTAAACTTCGAAATGGCAATTTGCATGGCCATTTCAAAGTTTGGGGCTAGTGTAGACACGGCCTTAGAAGCCTAAGACCTTTTGAACGTCAATGGGACTTAGGCTCTTAAATCACTTAAGCACTTTTAAAAGTTTCCCCAACATCTGTAGAGGTCTGGAGGAGCATGGATAGAGATGCCTTTTGTGATACCTGTTCAACAGGATTAGAAAATGCTCTCTTTTTCTCTGTTGCCACGCCAGGATGCTGGTAATCAATCTGGGGCACTAATGCTAGCAACAGCATTCATCCCCCTATCCTTGCATTGTGAATCAGAAAATGTCTGGCTTCCCAATGAAGGCATCACCTGCCCCATATGTCTTTTAGCATGCCTGTACAGAAGGAGATACAATTGAGTCCTGACAGTACATTTGACTTATTTTGTGACCTAAAAATAGGCACTTACATAATGATACATCAAAAGAAGATGTTGCTTCTGCAGGAAACAGTTAAACTTCAAGTAAAAAAGGAGAGAACCAAAAATGCAATTTAACACCCAATTTCAAGCTCATTATCTTTCATTGTCTATTAACTTGGCAATGGTTCAGAAGGTAGCTCATAATAGTTTAAAATGCTGACTGAACACTTCCAGTATTCAGCAATACTTCTTGAGTCAGTACTATATATGAAGACTTCAAAGAGAAAACAGTCCTTAAATGTTTACCTTTACATTTCCCAATTTTTCACATTCAGTTAGCAGTTTGCCTTTCACGTGGATCCATCATATTCATATGGCTCCGCAGCTCCTGCAAAAAGGGACTGCTAGGATGCTGAAAATGCAAGTAGTGGCAAAACAAATATTATTACCAAAAAGGATGATATCAAAATATGGAGAAGAGTGATGTGTACACAGCCCCATATACAGTATGCTTCCTTTGCATCTATTGCTTCCTTTTGAAAAAAAAAAAAAGCAATCCTTGATTAATCAGTTACAGGTAAAGTGCCACCTCAGAGATGGATCAGTTTATGACATCGCTTTATGTTGCACATTATTAACCCTGCACTTGAGTGTTTGCAAGTTTTAAGCATTGGTGGTAGTTTTTGCAACAAGTAGTTTAAGAGTTATACAACTGGAGCTTGATCCAAAGCCCTTGAAATTCAGTAAAAATGTTCCCTATGACTTTAATGGGCTTTGAAGCAGGCTCTGAGAATGAGAATAGCTATTCCCCTTGCACACAGACCCAAATATTCAAGAGCTGTTTAGTTTGCAAATAAACGACCGTTAAAAGGTTCTGAAAGAATGTCAACTTAGAGATGTGTTGTAAATGAAATACTTCTTCAGACAGTTAAAAAGAGCAGTAAACAATACCTCAGCAGTGAACTCATCTAGGGTATACATGTGCTTATCCACAGATATTATATGTTTTACATTTAGGAGTCCATATACAATATGTAAAATTGTGACACAGGGTAAGTTGGAAAAAAGATTTAATATGGCAACTTGCTCCTTTTTTATTTTTTCGTAACCTTTTCTGGCATGCTCCATTATTAGACGTTGAAAATACAGCTGCCTATCCCTGCAAAGAGACATAAAAACTCCATAAAAGCAAAAAGAATGTTTTCCTTTACATTCTAAACATTATGGGTTTGTCTACACTAGATCCCTACTTCAAAGGGAGCATGGTAAGTAAATTTTAAAGAGTAAAGGGACTTCAAAGTTGCCTGGGCACTTCGAAGTACTGGCGGGTTAGCCGCCACTACACGGAAGCCGTCACTTCGAAGTTTAGCACTTTGAAGTTGCCGTGGGGGAGAATTAGCTTAATGAAGTGCTGCATATGCACGGCAGCACTTCTTTAATAATCTCATGACACCGTACTTACCATGCTCCCTACAAAGTAGGGAGCTAGTGTAGACACACTCTGTGTCTCATAAGTCTTGAATTAGAACTGATACATCTGAAATGCCTTTTTATACATCTTTTGCTTATTTTTGTTGCTACAATATTATTAAAATGATCAGAAATACTCAAATAGGTTGCTGTGTTAATCTATCAACTATATGCAGTGCTTGTACCACCTTATAAAACTAGAGGCAAAGGAAGACAGAATTATACTTGTTACAAAAAGGCAATCAACTTAAGAAATAGGATACCAACAGCTGTGTTGTGAATATGTCTTGGTGCACTGTGATGTAGAAGCCAAGTACCTCTCAAAACCCAAGCAAAGGTGATATACCAGAACACAAGGCCTGGAATGCTACAATTTGTGTTAATGGAAGTTCAAACCAACAGTTTTCCCCCTGCCCTCCATCCTGTGAAAGTGAACAAGCTAACACAATAGTCTGTAACCATTTAACTGTGTAGTGTATAAATACATATTTACAAATCATAAGTACCTAATAAGGACTTTTCATGGTACACACAATTTGCCTTTTACACTTTAATAGCACCAAAGTCTCATTTGAATTTGAAGGCTCCATCCCTCAAGGCTCTCAGTTCCTCCCATGCAGGCCACCAAGAACACAGGGCTTCCTGTGCTTTGAGGCCCACCAGACTGGCAGTTCTGGAGCTGGAGACTCTGCAAGCCTTGGCAGCTGCCGTCTGAAACTAGCATGGCATGGTTCTAGACAGTTTTATTGCTTCCCATTGCAGACTAGCATGGGTGATGCTGACTTGCCTTTTGTTAGCATGACACGAAGAGTCCGATCAGTTTTAACACTGTTATTCAGAGTTGGGCAGCAGTTAAACTGACACGGATCATGTCAGTTTCAACCAGCAGCTGCCAGGGCTTCCAGAGTCCCTAGCTCCACCTTACAGGCAAACAGCTAGGGACCTAATGAGCATATATTGTTTCCATACTAAAATATTTCATTTCATTTCCATGGAAATGTCTAAGATGTAGTTTTTGTTTATACATTTATTTATGGACCCAGGTCAAGGCAGAAAAAAACTGCTGAAATCTCAGAACTTCTCCTGGGTTTGGATACTTTTTCCCCACACAGCTCTCCTAATTAGGCATAGCTAGGTATTGCTCACGGAGTGGGCTCAGAGAGAGCCCTATGAGGCATTCTGAGTTCCTTAATGCACAAAAGGACCAGTAGCATACCTGCACAGAGTGCAGCATATACCTGCCTTCTCCATTGTACAGCTGGCTAATTTCAGAGCTGGAAGCATGGTGTGAGTTCTTCCTACTCTTTTTGGGTGTCATGCACCCCAGAAGAACAGCATAGGAAAGCAGAGACTTGCTGTTTCATACACTCCTTTTTTGGGTCATACAAGAGTATGGGGAAGTTTTACTCCTTTATCATTCCTTCCCTCTCCCTAAAAGATATAAGTTGTATGCCCACACAAAGGCCAGGGAGAAACCATCCTGTTTTGAACTGTGATATTGGATCAGATCTATGGTCCATATAGCTCAGCGTCCTGTCTTCAAAGCCTCCAGCTATGGATGCGTGAGGAGATCTAAGAACTCTGCCACAGGCAGATGTGGGATAAAAAATATATGACACTCTCACCCAATGGCTATGCCTAGATTACAGGGATTTGTCAGCAGAAATTTGTGTCAGAAGATACCTTGAGACAGATTGACAGATCACGTCCAGGCTGCAGGACAGATCAAAAGAGCAATCTGCTCTGTGGACAGAGAGCAGCCAGACTGCCTGGCCGCTCTATCGGCAAAATGGCCACCCAGAACCACAGCAGACAGGGTTATGTTGTGTCCAGGAGGTCTTTTCTGTTGACAGAAGGCCCCCCAGAATGTCCACACCAGTGTTTTGTCGACATCTGTAAACAGCGGTGTTCTTCCTCGTAGCAAGCAGGGTACAGCTGTCAGCAAAAGTATGGCATTCTGTAAGCTTTGTGGACAAAACCCTTTAATCTAGACATAGCTAAAGTGTCATCTTACTCTCTGATAGAGATTTGCATAACCCCTGAAGGACAAGATTTCACATCCCTTCTAAATACTGTTATTTACTATTATAATTCTGAATATTATATTCACTCTCTCTTAGAGTCTTGCTACATCCTGTAGCAATGAGTTCCACTATCTAAAGATATGTAGAATAAAAAAAAATTCCTTTTATTAGTTTTGAATTTTCCCATCTCTCAATTTAATTGAATGTCCCTATATTTTTCAGTTGTGAGACAGGAAGAATAAACATTCCCAATCTCCCTTCTGTATGCCATTCATTATTTTATATATATATTATCATACCCACTCTTATTTGTCTCTTTTCTAAGATAAATAACTCAGGTCTTTTCAACCTTTTTTGAAATGGGATAACCAGTGCTACTGAGTATTGCAGATGAGATCACATCATCAGTTTATATAATGGCCTAACAACATGTTATTTTCCATGACATTTTTCTTGCATCCAAACATCTTGAAAGAAAGAAGAGGGACCATTCTGTTATGGAAAAGTTACTCTTCTGCTAGTGAAATCTTATGTTCATCATGCCTCCAGTGTGAAGAGCTGCTTTTGTGAGTGGAGTTTGGGAATTCACAAATTCTCCCTAGCCCCTCAGCTCAACTTTTGGTGATTTAGGAATTTCTGGTTGATTCATATTCCACTCCTTTGAATAACAACCATTGAAATAGCAGTTACATGTATAAAAACAAACAGCACACAAATATTCAACTGTGTATTAGTTCTGGCTTGTCATCACACCATAAAACCCAAAAATACTTCCACTGATGTATGCACAATGGAGAAGGACATTAGGATTTATTTGTACCCTACAGCAGATTTCTATGAAATAAAGGTCAAAAAAGGACTGGCCAGGTCAAATCAGGACTAGCATCCACATTCCTGCTAATGCCTGCCAATTCCACTTCAAAAATATTTAGTTTAGAGCAGGTGAAAATAAAAAAATGAATGTATTGGAGACTGAACTCCTCTATCCACAGAACTGATAACCACAACACACAATAAACTTCTATGTAACGTCTCCACCATGGCATGCCCTGTCTAAAGGTGGGAGAAGTAGTTGGGTTTTGCTGCCCCTTCAGTCCTTTGCAGCACCTCTTTTGAGACTGCCAGCCATGGATACTTGTCTATTAGCAAGTAAACCAAGATAGCCAAATAATTTCCTATAGATCATAAAAACAAAAAATCAGTCAGTGAGTCACAGCTGACCTGGATGAGAGCTGAACCAGTGACTTAGCTGACAAGCAAGCATCATATCCCTTCCATAGTCTTCTGGATTTTCCAGACTGTGCTGCTTATGTATTTCATGGAATGTGAATATTAAAAATAAGCCATTTGGTAAACCAAATTGTGCTAAAACTCTTGATTGCACAATTCTTAAATGGCACCGTTCCTACTTTCAGTAGAGGGATGCTGTCCCTTTAAAAAAATTAAGTTTGTTTCTGGGGAGAACTAATTATTACATCCCCATCTTTTTTGTTTTGTTCAAATTTTAAAATATCAGTCAGACTTGTAGCCTCCTATGCATACCACTGTTGCTGATCTCAGGTGAGGTGTTTACTGCAAACACGTGTTTACAAAAATGACCCATCCTGGGATTGGAAGTCTAATACTTTGATCCAATCAGAGGGCAAGATTTTCTGACCCTGATTTATAAAAGTATTTATACTATCTGCACTACTTCAAAATCCACCACTGAAGAAATGAAATAGTTTTATATGAATCAAGCATTTATGTTGTTTTGTTCACACTAAGGACAGCTCTTTTGTGTTTTAGCAGCTCATGTTCCTTCGTTTAATTCCTTTTCTTTTTCTCACAGGGTGAGATGGCTCAGTTTTCTTGGGCAGCACTACGTGGTAAATTCAGGTCTCTGCTCACAACAGAACCTAGGGAAGATTTGTGACAGATGGGGCTAAGTCACAAACTTGCAGCCTAAGGCAGAATCTGTAGAACTTTCCAGAGTGTGCCCATATTTACCTGATCAGAGAGAAAAGAAAATCTGCCGAGGAAGCTGAGCCTGGCTGCTTGTCATAGCTGACACAGAGCCATCTGCCACAAACCTGTGGCGGCTTCAGATCTCCAATCCCTGCCACCACCCCAACTCAAATTAAATACAGATTCCTAGAGACGTTATGATGGTTACACATGTCCTCGGCATCACATGCAGGAGACTGTTCAAAAAAAATATGTGGCCTGTTGTATAACCGCACTCATGTATCCCATATGTGGTGCCACATTGAATTTCCGGTTGAATCTGTTTTTATCCTTTGTACTGGATGACATGGTGCCTGATTTTTTTTCTTTTTGCCGACATGATGGCAGCCAAACTGCAGCTTCAAACACTCACATTTGGCTGGGTTTCTACCTAGGTTGCCAGGTTATCATTGGAGCCTTATTGTGTCCTCAAAGGGCCACAGGGCCTGAAAGGAGTATCAGAGTGCGACTGGACTAATTGGGCAGCCATATACGAATTGTTTGTAGGCAAAGCACTTTTCTTTTTGCAAATTAATGACTCTCTGGCAGAGGGTTTTTAAGTGAAGGTATTAATAAGGGGTCTGGCAGGTATTCCCATGATTCACAGTTACATTTGCATTTAATTAATCTTAAAGAAAGCTGCAAGATAAACAGCTGTAATTCAAACTAGCATGGGAAATATGCTACATGGTGCCATCTATCTGATAAAATGAAAGCCGAGACACTTGTTTTATTTCTCTCAAGGATGAAGAACAAACAGATAACAGTCAAAATACTTTCAATAAAAACCAGTAGTTTTTATGTAACTGCAGTTCATCAAAAATCTTTGCATTCAGTTGCAAATAAAATCTTTTAAAGATAAATCACTTATGATTCTGAGCGTTAAGCTGCTACATTTGTTGATGTAAAATGTTTTGAAGATTTAGATTGCACAATAAATTTTTAATAAAGTGCCCACTGCAATTTTTAATTAGCATATCTCATTCATGTATAAGTGTGTACATCCATCTGTATGCTTATCAGTGTGCATATCCTTCTGACAGAGTCAATGAATACAATTGCATCTTTATCTGATGAATTTAGAATCTGTTTTGCAAATGATAATAAAATGTTATAACAATGCCAAGATTTTCAGCTGTGTTCTGGGAGAAAACAAGAGGTAAACAGGAATTCTCAGTAACTCGTTATGGTTTAAATGCTGCGAACACTGACATGTCTTAATTGACAAATAAGCTTTCAGCTTCCCTAGTTTGGGGACAGAGAACTCCTCTTCCCACACTTGTAAAAAGCCTCTATCACCCAAATATCAGCTTTTTTGTTTTCTTTAAAGATTTGTTGGAGTATGCCCCATTTCCCCAGTACACCCCAATTCCTGCTACTCAGACAGGAAGGCACTAAGTAACATACTTCTTCCATAAGCATTCTCTGTTATCCATACTTGTGAACTCAAGACTATTACTTCTGAGTTGTAAATTCAATTTCTTTTGCTGTACCACCAAGCAATGTTGTAGTCTCAGATTTTACTGTGTGAGAGATACTGAACACACATCAGTATTCCATGTATGCTTTTTGTTGATCAGAGAAATTATTATATGACATTTGGCTGGGTCATTTGTAAACATTTTGATGTTTTACTGATACTGGAAAAATATAATTTTACAATAACCATCTGTGCATATATGTTTGCTTCTCCCTACTGGTACATACACTAAAATTAATGCAAAATTCAGCTTTAAACTGACCACTAGAAATGTAATGCAACACTTAAAGCCACGCTTTCAGTCAGTCTAGTAGTTGGCTCACATAATTAATAATACACCTTGCACTTGTATGCATAGTACGCCTCATCTGAGTATCTCTGCAAATATTAAATGTCTCAGCATCCAGGCGGCAACAAAGAAGTATTTTTAGATGGGGAAATTGAGGCATGGAGTGGCTAATTTGATATTTTAAGCAATGTCAGAACCACCAAAGGGACCTAGGAGTTCTGATTTCCTACTATACTCAATAAGCAACAGTCACCTCAGACATTATTCTGACACCTCAGCTACAACATAGCATGATATTGTGTGTTAAGAACACTGAACCTTATCCAAAAACCCATTAACAGCAATGGGAAGACTCCTATTGATTTCAATGAGTTTTGGAGCAAGTCCAAAGAGAGAAGCAGGCCTTAACTCTGGGTTATTTTTGTTTGTTTGATCACTGTTAGTTGAATGTAATCTGTAGTAGGTGAATTACAGTTGATTTTTTTAAATGACTGCAATAGCTCCACTACTGAGGAAGAGTTATTGAAACCTCATGGAGTGATATGTAACTGTTCCCATATTTATATACCCTCACTGCTGTAGTATTGGAGCACATGGATGCACTTTCATGTAGACCTTTTCTTGTTTGAGAAAGTGGTTAATTTTAGTCAGGCTTAACTAGCTGAGTCTGACATAAGTTTAACCTTTTTCCAAGACTAGTCCAAATTTCAGCAGATATGATGTTTCCTAGAACTGGTAAGGTGGTAAAGAAGGCGGAAATCCCTATTTCTTTTCAAGGCATATAAATTCACAGAAATGTAGGACAGGAAGGGACATCAAAAGGCCAATTCCAGCCCCCTGCACTGAGTCGGGACCAAGTAAGCCGAAATCATTCTGACAGGGGCTTGTCCAATCTGTTGTGCAGCGATGAGGACTCCACAACTTGGTTATGTCTGCACTAGCCCCACACTTTCAAAAGGGGGAGGCTAATGAGACACTTCAGGATATGCTAATGAGGCACTGCAATGAATAAGCAGCACCTCATTAGCATAACGGTAACCATGGCACTTCGAAAGTGCTGCTTTTGATCGCATGCGGCTCGTCTACATGGGGTCCTTTTCGAAAGGACCACGCGCTCTTCGAAATCCCCTTATTCCTAAATAGGAATAAAGGGATTTTGAAGTGTGTGGGGTCCTTTCGAAAAGGACCTTATATAGACAAGCTGCTCTTTCAAAGTGCCATGGCTGCCATTATGCTAAAGAGGTGCTGCATATTCATTGCAGTGCCTAATTAGCATATCCCACAGTGTCTCATTAGCATCCCCTTTTTGAAAAGTGGGGGCTAGTGTAGCCATAGCCCCTCTCTTGGAAGCCTGTTCCACAGCTTAACTACCCTTAATTAGAAAGCTTTTCCTAATATCTGACCTAAATCTCCCTTGCTGTTGATTAAGTCCATTACTACTTCTCTTACCTTCAGTCAACACAGAGACTAAATGATTTTTACCCTCTTTACAACAGCCCTTCGCATAGTAGAAGATGTTATCAGGTGCCCAACTCAGTGGAGTTTTCTCAAGACTGGAGGTGCCTGGTCTTTTTAACCACAGAAGTCAGGTTTTATAAACGGTTTATAATTTTTGTTGCTCTCCTCTGAACTGTCTCCACTTTGTCCACTGCTCAAGCTGAGGCCTCATGAGTTCCAAGTACAGAGGGACAGCGACCTCCCAAGTGTTACATGCACGTTTCTAGAACATCAGCCTTTTGTAGCACATTGTAGAATCAGATTCCATTTTTGATCCACTATACCCCTCCAGATCCTTTTCAGCGGTACTGCTACTTAGTCAAGAAGTCCTATACCACCTTAAAGACTAACAAATTTATTTATTTATTTATTAACAGCATTGCTCATGAACTAATACATTTGTTAGTCTTTAAAGTGCTAAAGGACTGTTTATTTGTGAAGTTACAAACATGGCTACCCCTCTGATTCTACCACCTCATCAGTTAGTGCTCACTTTGTACAAGCTTTTCATTGGATTTGTCCTTCCTACGCACGTCAATGAACAATTTGAAATGCTTAGTCTATGGATAGAACAAACCCAAAAAGTTTATATGTCAGCAGATAAATAGACAGGGTTTAGTGTGTGGATCTGTATATGCTCATTTATTCCTTGTACTAATAGGATTCAGTATTTCTAAAAACAGAGAACCTGTTATGGACTAATCCTGATTCTCCTCTTCCCTAGTTTAAGAGGAAAGATTTGTCTACTCCATAAAAGTTCAAGTTGCATCCACTTAGGTCTGCAGAGAAAACTTTTGTTGGTCAGGGATTCACTCCCGGCACACCGAGGAATACTGGGTGTTCTGCCCTGTTTCAGGCTCACGGGTGCAGCAGGGGCAAAAGCGTGTAAGAGGTTTGAGCCAGTATTCTTCCCCTCTGCCCCCAAAGAAGGGAGTTCCTCCACAAGATATGTGCAGCCAAGGTGCTGCTGTAAAGTGAAACAATCACAAAGTGTGTGTTTGGCAGTGTTCCTAGTAGTTTCTCAGGACCAAAAAAGAGGCAGCCAGAACTCCTTGCCAGAGGAGGCTGTGAAGGCCAGCACTCTAACAGAATTTAAAAAAGAGCTTGATAAATTTTTGGAGGTTAGGTCCATAAATGGCTATTAGCCAAGGGTAAAGTATGGTGCCCCTAGGCTTTAGTCAAAGGCTGGAGACAGATGGCAGGAGACAAATCGCTTGATTATTGTCTTTGGTTCACCTTCTCTGGGGCACCTGGCACTGGCCACTGTCGGCAGACAGGATACTGGGCTGGATGGACCTTTGGTCTGACCCAGTATGACCATTCTTATGTTCTAAAGATTTCACTTTACAATGATCTAGATACAACAACAACAAGTCCTGTGGCACCTTATAGACTAACAGCTTATGCTCCTTCCTGGGCAAAGACCCACTTCATCAGATGCATCTGAAAAAGTGGGTCTTTGCCCACCAAAGCTTATGCTCCAATATATCTGTTGGTCTATAAGGTGCCACGTGACTTATTATTATTTTGTGGATACAGACTAACATTGCTACCCCTCTGATACCAGATAAAATATGTGACTCTTGGTGCTGTATTTCATACTCACAGGAATAGCCTATATACAGTAGGGTTGTGTCTACACTTACCAAAACTTCAAAATGGCCATGCTAATGGCCAGATCGAAGAATGCTAATGTGCTGAAATGCATATTCAGCACCCCATTACCAGGCCACCGACCGCAGCACTTTGGTATTGCTGTGTTGCTCTCCTGCATGTCTCATCTACATGGGAGTCCTTTTCAAAAGGTCCCCACCAACATTGAAATCCCCTTATTCCTGTTAGCTCATAGGAATAAGGGGATTTGGTGGGGTCCTTTGAAAAAGGACTCCCATGTAGATGAGCTGCGCGGGAGCAAAATGCGGCACTTTTGAAGTGCTGCAGCTGGCAGCATGCTAATGAGGTGCTGAATATGCATTTCAGCGCCTCATCAGTATTCTTCGATCTGGCTATTAGCATGGCAATTTCGAAGTTTTTGGTAAGTGTACACATAGACTAGGTGTCTCAGGTAAGACAGAGCTGCAGGATCAGTCCTTCCCATTTATCTTGTATCTATTATTGTTTCATATACTTTGAAAAAGGAATTGCAAGCTCCTTAATATAAATGGTTAGCTTCACTGCATGTCTAGTAATTGCCCTTTGGGTCTTTGCTGAAATGCTTTTTTGTAACATTTTATACCAGTGGATCGCCACAGATAGCTTTGTAACAGCAACGAAGGGTCCTGTGGCACCTTATAGACTAACAGAAAAGTTTTGAGCATGAGCTTTCGTGAGCACAGACTCACTTCATCAGATGCATGCTCAAAACTTTTCTGTTAGTCTATAAGGTGCCACAGGACCCTTCATTGCTGTTACAGATCCAGACTAACATGGCTACCCCTCCGATACTTGACACAGATAGCTTTGTGTCACCTTCTCTGGTAATGCACTAGGGAGCTGAGCCTGCACTACTTGCACATCCGTTTAAGTTATTGAATATTTTGAGTGGTATGGGAATACAGGTGTGTTTCATGAGGAAATTATTTTTTCTTCTCTGGTAGAAGAGACCAGCCTTGTCTATACAAGGACAATTTTGGAAAATGTTCCCACCAGCACTAGTACCAATTCAGTCTCGTACTGGTTGCATTGGGAGCTTAAGGCCAGGCTAGATATTAAAGCTGATTGTAGATGTACAATTCTAGCTATGGCAATTGCACAGCTAGAATCAACTGATCTGCAATCGACCTACCTGGCCGTCCTCACAGAGGGAGGTTGATGAGAGACCTTCCTTACTCCTTGTGCTACTGAGGAGTACAGAGGTAGCTGTCAACCCCTGAGAGTTTGATTCACATGTCCCTATTAGGCGCACAAAATCGAACCCTGGAAGATCGACCCTGACAAGGTTGATCTTCTGTGAATTGAAAACACCCAGGGAAAACACATGCTGCCATCCATGTTTTATGCCTTCCTCTGACCTTGCTCAAAACAGTGCTTAATCAGGATGCTGGATTTTTCTGTATTGGCACTAGTAGGCTGTGTACATAAGTGGACAGCATTAAATTAAAAGTCTGAAGAAAATTCTGCTTAACCATTATACCCATACAGTTCTCCAATGAGTATACTCTGTCTTTACACTGAACTAATGCAGGACAGATTTGTATCCCCCATTTATATTGTTAAAGGCAAAAATTTTTCTTTGCAGAGATTACTAAAAGCAGCAGAATTTTAAAAATCAAACTCACTTTTGGGCATTCAAGCACTTTTTGTTTGCTTTTCATTCCAGGAGGCCAGCTAAGACAAATTAGTCACTCATTTGTGTTTGTAGTCACTTTCAAGTTTGGTTCTCACGCGTTAAGCCAACATCTCCACATTTGGGAGGAAAATAGTGGAGGGGATTTTTCACATCCAAATTGCTTTTATGGAAACTATTTCTTAGATAAATTTTTGAAAACATTCCCATAAATCTTAGATTTTACAGCACCATTTTGTCTCCTACAGAACCAAAATGTTGGGCTTCTGACTCTCTTCTTTTAAAGTGCACACATTAGGGAGCATCTTAAATCAGTAAAATTCAAGAGGACTACTATCTTGTGTAGGCTAAATGCAGATACTTTAAAAAGGCTTCAGTGTGTTAAACTAGGCTTCATCTTGAAGTGAAATTTTGCCAAATAAGGTTTAGTAATAAAAGCACTGACAAAATGTTAATTGTAGGGTAATACATAGCAATGCTATATTCTCAGCTGATATTTCCTTAGGCTCCCAGTGACTGTGCACAGCTGTTGTTGAAAACCAGTAATCCACTACTATAAAACCATATTACAGCTTGCACCCTTCATGTAAGCACGCATCCCAGCGCACTTTACCAGGGAGCAGAGGAGAGAGCTGGAGCCTTTGAATGTTATAGGTTTGAACATTAACATAAGACTCCCAGTTGAACCAGAATTGCTGATCCGGCCAGGAGAGGCATTGCAAAAGCCAGGAGCACGCCAAAGGCCGAGTCTTTGCTCCGGCGGCCTGGGAGCACCGCTTTAAAAGCCAGCGGAGCTTAACGATCGGTCAGGGCGAGGCAGAGCCGCAACAGCACAAGCCAAGGCTGCATGAAACTTGCACAACGCGTTTCTAGGAAAGAGGAGGGGCTGGAGTTTTAACGGGCAGGAGTAGACTAGGGCGAGCCCCTTTGTTGCCGGCTGGGCTGGGCCGGGTCTGGCCGGCTGGAAGGCGGGAGCGGGGCCCAAAGGATGTAAGCGGGGGGGGGTACGAAGGAAATCGAGGTTAAGCGCGGCCAAGGCGAGCTAAAAATAAGGAAAGGGGGAGCCCGGGGGCGGCCCGGCGTACAGAAAGCGCCAGCTCCTCTCCCGAGCCGGTCCAGCGGGGCGGGGCCGTGGGCTGTCCCGCTGCGCCCCGGCTGGGGGAGCGCCGGGGAGCCCGCGGGATTCAGGGCCGGAGCTTGGCGGCCGGGCGGGCGGACTCGCAAAGGCGGTGGAAGCGGAGCGCAAGGGGGCGCGTAGATGCCAGGCAGCGGCTGGGTCACTGGGGCAGAGTTCAGTGCAAACAAGGGCGCAGGGAGTCCCGCCTGTGACCCGCCCCCGGGCTGGCTGGGCGGACGAGCAGGGACAACCGGACAGGCTGGAAAGGGGAAGTGCAGGTGCCACGGGTTTGCCCAACAGAGAGACGCCCGAGGGGCCAAACGAGCCGCCTTCCCCGCTTTGGTTGCAGGCCCCGCCGGGCTGGAAGCGCGCACGGCCCCGCGCCGCGCTTCCCCGCGACCGTAAAAGGAACAAAGGGGGGTCGGGGGTGAGCAAAGCGAGCCCCGTAGGCACTGCAGCGCCCCCACTCTCCACCTGGAGCCCGAGGTCCCACTCAGGCCGGAGCCCCGGGAAAGGGCAGCGGCCGGGTGTCTGGCTCAGGCTGCGGAGCGCTTCTTGCGAGCAGCCGGCGCCGCTCTGGGCCGTTCCCGGGGCGCCAGCAGCGGCAAGAGCGCACGCAGCAATGCGGAGGGAGGGGGGCTCCCGAGCCACGGGGGTTCAAACTCCGCCCTTACATGGGGGCCCGCCGGGGAGGGGGCACAATCAGCCGCACTGGAGCACTCCAACCCCTCCCTCCCCACCCCGGCCCCGGGATCCCGCCGCAAACTGGCCTCCACGTGCAGCTGCGGCTCGGCCCGCGACAGGGGTGAAGGCGGGAGAGAAGCGGGGGCTTAGTCACGGCTCCCGGCGCCCATGAGCCGTTCGCCGCTGCGCTGTGATTCAGGCGCCCTTGTAGCGCGGGGCGGGAGCTGCCGTTTGCCGGTGGGGGGGGGGGGGGGGGGCAGAGTTCGGAGCTCGCTGGGACGGGACAGGGCCGGGCTTGGCCTCCCCGCAGCTGCCCTCGCCCCAGTTTCTAATGAGGAAAGTCCCTAGCTCGGCGGTCTCCCCCGGGCCGGAGCGGAAGCTGCACGCGGACGTCCCTTCCCGGGGACGCCGCGCAGCGCAGCTGGCTCGCCCCGCGCCCCCCGGCTGAGCGTGGCTCCGAATCCGCCCCAGCGCAGGGCTGGGGAGCTGCTGAAGTCCCTCCCCTTTGCGGTGCACCTCGCGGCTCGCCGGGCCATTAGCGCAGCCCCCCCCTTCGAGGCCACAAACTCTCCTCCCGCGCGCAGGGCAGGTCCCCTCGACTGGGCGCTTCCCCTCCTGCCTGCAGTGGAAACACGGAGGGCGGGAGCGAATCATCAGACGTTTCCTACCCTTTTCCCCAGCCCCAGAAGCGGCCTTGCGGGGAGGGGCTAGGGGGGGGCAAGAACCCCCGAGTCTGTGATGAGAAACTTTCTCCCCGGGAGAGACTCCCCCCTCTCCACCCCTTCGCAGCAGTCGGTTCACAACACAGCCAGCAGTGGCTTTCCTAAGGCATTTCCCGCTTAGCCTTGAGCACCATGTATACAGAAAGGCCCAAGTAGCAACCCAGAAAGTCACTTCTCCCTCGTGGCTCTTCCCTCCAGGTTTGGGGCACAAGTGACTGCCCACAGGCAGACTCAAACTTGGAACCAGTGGAGGTTGGCACCTCTACAGCTTGAGCTAGAGGCCAACCAGTGCTCAGGCTGTGGAGGACACTCATTCTCTTTCTGTGAAGTAGTCTAGGCACCATTGCAAGGGACAGTTAACCACACTAGGTCTGTGGGTTACATGTATAAGCAGCAGTCTGAAGTTCAGTCATATGATGGTTCACTGTGTCAGCCTGGTTTGCTGCCACGAAATCCTGGCCTATTGAAGCCCCTGGATGCTCCTGGATTGATTTATCCAGGGCCAGGTTCACTTTGTTTCAGGCTTGCATGTACAGTAAGGGAGGCAGGTTCTGTTGGCCTTTTTCCTTAGCCTATCAGCTGCCTTCCCCCAGCAAAGTGTGGGTTCCACCTATGACAAGGTGTTGGTGTTTACATAAAAAGGGAGAGTTGCAGAGCAAATTAAGGCGAGTGGGAGGGATCCTTGCAAAGGGCTTAACCTTTAGTGCTTTGAAGCCAAAACAAGGCAATTCACTGGAAAAGCATGTCTGTAAACAATGATAATCAGCCTTTTCAAAATCATAATACTGATTAAAACCTCTGATTAATTATTTATTCATCAGAGAACCTCTTTGCAGACCTTGGAATACTGACTGAAAATGAAGTGCCGTCTAGATTTTGTATTGCAAGCTGGAAAGAAGTATTAAAAAGAGACTGTGGGGGCATGAAAAAGGAATATAAGCAAACAGAATTAGTTTAAGATCTGATACTTTTTTCTGCTTTTTCTGTATTATGTTCCCCACCCCACAATTTTGCTATTGTACTAAGTGCAGGTGTTAGACTAAATCCAGTTGGTACTAAAATTGCAAACACACTTTCGCGGCTAGGAAAGCCGTTGAAGAGGAACTTCTTTTAACTCCATAATAGCAGGTTAGTCAGTAAATGCACACGGATGGTCAACTAGCCAATTATGGTATAAATATCCCTTGTTTACAGAGAGGTGTTAAATGAGCCTTTAGAGTACAAAGGATCAGACTGTCTAAGCTACAATTTGTGTTTCATCCCATTATGTCTCCCCTAAAAAGGCCTGTGCCACTGTAGGTAATGTGCACGCTGAACATGCTTGTCTCTGTTGATTTTAGTTTGCTTTATTTCAGTGCACGCTCTTGTTTACTTTTTAAAATTTAAATAAATGTCAGCATTGTATAATTTCCATGTTAACAAAGCGGTGAGCAAAATCCCTTGTATGTTTATAAAATATTATTGTTTAATTCACATAGTTTAGGAATTCCAAATGTTGAGAATAGGAAGGAGGCCAAATACCATCTGTTTATAGCTGTGATGCATTGTCATATGTGTACTTAAAAAAAAGATCTTGGTCAAACATGCCACTATTTTATTTGTTCAGAATATGGTGTGGAGTGAAAATCGCTGTCTGTCATTTGCCAGATTTGCTGGAGTGGTTTAAATTTAAACAGGAAAGGAAGAGAAGTCACTCACTAGCTTTCTGTTTCTAGCAAATTAATCACATGGATTATCACTGCACCACAACCAGTGCAAATGCTAGTTGTATCACTTTCACCCAGCCTTAAAATGCTTGACTTTTGATGTACTCAGCCTTGCCGCTTCTGAGATCCATCATGGGCAAGATTTTTAAAAGTAATTATTGACTTTCGATACCTCATTTTTGGGTGTCAAATTTCATAGTCATATTCAATTATTTTAAGGCCAGAAGGGACCATTATGATAATCTAGTTTGACCTTTTGCACAGGCTGAAGAATCTCAGCCAGTAATTTCTTCATCAAGCTCATAGCTTCTGTTTGAGTTACAACACGTCCTTTATAAAGATAACCAGGTGTTTTAGTGGGTAACTATGCTCGCTGTTAAAAGTCTGCTCCTCATTTCTCATCTGAATTTATCTTGCTTCAGCTTCCAATCATTGGATTTCATGCCTTTTTCTGTCTAAGGAAGTGGGGCTTAGCCATGAAAGCTCATTACCTAATAAATAAGGTGCTACAGGACTGCTTGTTATTTGTGTCCTCTATCCAGAAATTCAAGGTACTTTGAAAAGCTCCGATTTTCCAAAAGTGCTTGATTCTCACCCTCTGAAAGTGAGGCCTCTTTAGGTTGTCTCAAGTTTAGATTTAGAATTCCAAGTAGAAACCCCATTAAAAATAGTACATGCTCTAGCAAATATCATGCCACTGATTGTCCGTAACTTATATTCTAGAATCTAAATAAAAGTCAATGTGTATACTTAACAAAGGGAATATCCCTGAGCTAAGTAGATAAGAAGCTTTTTGTTTCAAACCCATGTTAATTGGTTAGTACGTCAAGCCTTATATATGTCTTTGTACCTTTAAGTGCTGGAGAATCCCTAATAAATGTACTTAAACTTCCTAGTGAGGGCCAGTGAGGTGAATGCAGAGATTAGTTTTAGCATTACTGTACTTTCTCAGTGCATCACAGCTGCACTTGATCCTGCTAGTGATAATGATGCTTGGAATTACTGAGGTGGTTTCTGGATGTCACATATGGACTCTTTTCCCCAAGGATGAGAAATAATAGCTGCACTCAGGTGGTATGGGGAGGGTAAGAACAGATTTGCAGTTGTGTCAGTGTCTGGTGCATGGTGACTCTTGGGTGTGCTGATTTAATAAATAGAAAGGTAGATTAAGAAGAACCATGGAGATAACTCCCCCTTGCTCCTGCAGCAGGGGTAGTTGCACTGGGTTTGCAAAGGAACAGATGTACAGGTTGGAGGTGTGGGGGAAGGGGGAGAGAGACACTGTAGTCCTGTTCCAGTATTGGCAGAATACAGCATCAAACATTTTGTGGCCAAATTCTTAATAATTTTCCTAATACCACATTTCAGGAGACTATACACTGGGCTGAAATGCCTATAACTCTGTTGTTTGAACTTCTTAGTTTCTAATGTTACATTTCAATTACAGCATCTTGAATTATTTAGCTACACCCTGTTTCAAAAGTTAAAGCTTCTTTTGCTACAGTGCGCAGTGTTGAGCTGCTGATTGTGAGACTTCAAAAATCCTCTCCCTTATTGTATCTCCTCCAAAATCAGGACTCCCATGCTAGTAAGGCTGATTTTACTATTAATTACAAAGAGGAAATGCACAAAGCACCATTCTTAATTGACCACTGCAAAGCAGTATTCATCAACATAAGTTCTTTGGTACATAACAGAGTCTATGACTTCCTCATGCTGGCACATATAAGTGCAAACATGAGTGGAAAAGTAGGACAAAGGGTAACTTCTGACATGAAACTTTGCAACAATGTTACCAGCATGGGAAAAGCTGACTTTCCAGTTTCAGATATGCATTCATGCATCCCTTTGTATTGCTGGTATTCCATTGTTTTTCATCCTGCATCTCCAAAGCTGTGACAGCTATCAAGGACGTAGACAGACCAATTACGAGGCAGATCTCTGTCCAGGAGGAATTGGATGGAACCCCTTTATTTATGTAGTGCTTCATTTTTACCCAGTGGCATAGTTTTATGAGATACACTGACAGAAACTGTTTTCTGAAGTTGACAAATCTCATGTTCATTCCACACTTGTTTTCGTGCAGGTCTTGTCCGTTATGTCACAAAGTCAGTGAAGGAAGAGGGAATGTATTTGGAATCTTGTGCAAGTGCACAGATGACTTCTGCCCCGATGATGGTGGGTGAACATATGCTTTGGTGGTTATCCTAAAGTTAATTTTAAGTAGCATCCAAAGTATATGTTTGCCCACCAATATTACATGTAACCTGCTGCACACCGGTATTTTTTTTTCCTGCAGAAAAAGGCAGGTGGGGAAATAAATTATTTTCAAATAGAACATTTATTGCATGGTACAGAGGCAGATATCCATGAACTTTGGGGCTCCTCGACCCAGGGAAAGCCAGGGACCCTAGCTGGGCAATAAGCCAAGTTAGCTAAAGGGAAGATTAGCCTACTGCACTAGACTAAAATGAAAAAAAGTGAAGGCATTCTGAGTTGAAGGGCAGTCTCACATCCCTGATGAATATTTCCCAGGAAACTTTGAACTGTGGCCCGTGGTCACTGTATCTCATTCTGCCAATGTCAGATGACATTTTCTTGAGTCTCATTGAAATATTGTACAATGTGGGGCAGAGGCTGTAGTGATTGTTGTTACATTATTATGTAGCTGTATTCCAGTAATGCTTGCAATATCCAAAGTATTACACAAACATAACCTTTCATGATGCTTTACAGAGGTTAAGAGAGCCAAAGCATCTGCGTAAAAGAGGTTACCATCTGTAGTTGGTGAATGTGAATCTGAATGATGATGAGGACAGTCAAAGGAAAAAAAATCTAAGGGAAATCAGATGGACTAATCCTAAAATTGTGGCCTTGAGAGATACGGAAGACACTGGAATTATGGGGTTGTGTTTTGGGTTTTGGTTTTCCTATGTTCAGTGTCAGGAAATGGCAAGACAGCCACGACGAGATATTGGAGAATTAAGAAGAGCTTCAGCCTCGACAAGGGAGTGTTACTGATGTCAAATGGCTGTACACTGTGATTCACTATTTGTCTGCTCAGTTGTCAGTTACCCTGAGAAGAAACATCCCCAGTATGGAGGAAGAAAGGCATGAGGCATGCTAAACTGATTCTTGCCCTGAGAAGGCTTAGTGACAAGGTGGCCACATGGACCATGCCTACATTTGCGGTAGCATGTAGAGTATATGTAACTACTCACTGCAGTGAAAGGCAGGCTACATGCACACTTGCTCTGGTGAGTAGCTACGTGTGTCAATAAAAGGCCTGCTGGGGTGGGGGGAGGGAGCCATATGGAGTATATGCCTGAGGGTTCATATATGTAGCATGCTCTACTCTACTCAGCTAAGCAGCTCCTTGTTATCTGTACTGCTGTTTATACCCATGCAAGCTGGGCATGCAGCTCTGTGCTCTGCATGCCACCCTAAAGACCTACCCATGCATGCAGTCTGTCAGCTGATCTGTTTTGCTCTATGGGCCTCAGCCCCTGTGGAGTCTTGCCAGGTCTTGGAGTTCTAGTGGGCTTGATGCTTCAGAAATGTCAGCACCCCTGGGGCCTTAGATCAAGTAAATATCCATTACAGCAAGCCAAGATAGCTTCAATTTTTCCACGATGCCCTGGTTATGGCTACACTCGTTTATGTAAGAACAGTGTCAGACAAAGCTACTGAGAATTAAAGATGGCATATATCCAGTGAGATAAGAATGTAGCCCCAAATACATCATGTTAACATCTAATGGCAAAGGGCCTAATCCTGCAAGAGGCTGAGCACCCACTTCTCCCACTGCCTTAAGTGGGCCTAGGGGTGAGGTCATCCAGCCTCTTGCAGGTTCACAGATATACTAGCATTTGGACTTCTAGTGAAAGCAAGGAGGCTAATAAGCTTACTCTAGCATTTACAGAGATTTGAGGGCCACTGACCTCTGACCTGCAGAGACCCAAGCTAGTTTAAGTATCTGTCTCCCAGAAAGCACCCAAGAATGTAGTGTCAGAGTGAGCTCCATATTCTCTGGCACATCACCATTTATGGCTGTTGCAGAAATGCTGGTAGCAAAGAATTCATTGGTTTCCTTTTCATCTCCAGTTTTATAAAGGTCTGGGGTTGACAAACAAAACTGCTTTCTGAAAGACTGTACAGGAAAAAGCCTCAAAGTGGTAATTTTTGAAAGTGTAAATCTTCCAATTTCTTTGCAGTTAAAAGAAAAATAAAGAAAGCTGGAATTTCATCTCTTTGTTCTGGAATATATTCTTTTTCCATCAGTCTTTCAGGTTTTCAGTGCTGTCCTATGAAAATCCTAAAATCAGCAGAACTCTTCATGTTGAAGTGTTTAGCTAACAGAATACACTGTATGAAACCCCAAAGATTTATGTACAGATTATATTCCACATTTCATGTAGGGAAATTCTTTGGAAAAATGTGGATAACAGTGGTGTGTCAATGCTGTTAATAAATACATCTAGCACCAAAGTGTGCAACATGATGAACAGTGTTGGCAGCAACTATGTAGTGTGATCATTTTATAATACTGTTTGATGCAATAGTGTGTTTGAACAGTTACCAGTGATGAGTATCATATCACATCAAACAATAGGATACAGTCTCTTTGGATGGAATTATGGCTGCTGTCAATCAGCATATGGTCTACTCTTTAAATTGCCACCTTTGGGGAACAGAATAAAATGACAGCTACACACGCACTTATAAACAAGGTGTTGCATAAATTTCATACAGATCTGTTAAGATTTTGTTTCTCTTTGATATCTATAACCCTTTTTTTCATTTTAAACATAATTGTGATCAAGAGTTTACACGGTTTATTGGAAGGGCTCTGTATCCCTTTGAACCATGTTTGCAAGCCTTCTGACAAAAAGGTGTGCTTTAAGTTATGCACTGTGCTCTCAGGGTAGCAAGCCTGGTATATATCCACTTCTTTTTACTGTGGCATCTCTTCTAGTTTTCTGTTGCCCTCATGGGTAGGAGAGCCTGGTTATTAAAAGTGCATACCTTTAGTGTTACAGTTTGGAGCACCTCATATGATTACCCCATTTGGACTTTTGGAGGGCATTTTTATCATCTCTTTGCATTCATTGATGGAAGGCACATACCATACCCCTGTGAGATAAAGGATTGCGTAAATAACAGGATGGGTATGGTTTATGTCATTGCACATTGTAGTCGCCGTTTCATACTCAGGCTTGTAAAATGCTGGCCCTACAGCTAATAAGATGAAGGTACAAATACAATATGTGAATGATTAATTTTAAGTGAATGCATTTTCTGCTGTTTACAATGCTGGTCTATGTCCTGTTCTCTGTTACAGTCTTGATTTCAGTGGCATTGCTTTGTGTAAGTAGGCCTGGGGGAAGGAGGCTGAATTTGGTCTGTTGCATTGCGCGCTCCTAAATATGTGCAGTAGACAAAGACATATTGATCATTTTATGGTGGGACACCTCCACAGCTGTTCAGAGACCTGAGGTCACAGTGAAAACCCAAAGTTCTGTTATTGTCAACAGTTGATTGGTCTGCATAATGGTCTGCAGCTCCTTCCTCTTTGGAGGTGAGATCTGTCAGCCCTTCAAACTAAGTAAGGTCAGTACTTGAATGGGAACCCTCAGAGAAAATCCAAGGTGATTTTTGCTGGAACCAGTGATGGCAATACAATAGCTGGCACGTTTCCTCAGTAATTAACACCCCAAAATAAAGCTAAGGAGTCTTATGAGGAAGGATGGTTTTAAGAGGACAGCAAGATGTGTTCAGAGTAAGGAGATCTGGGATTAAAGAAGAATTACAGTGGAATCTGAGACGGTCCAGAATATTAACTGATTTTAAATTAGCTATGGTGAAGAACAACTTTTGAAATCACATTAGCTTCAGCTGATCTGAAAAGTGAATAAAAATTACTGACTAGATATTCATAATATTTAAAATTATTGAAACAGTTGTCATCAAACTTGGTTTGGAGTTAATTGGAACAACCTGAATTCTGACATTCTGACAATTCCCTTTACATTTTAACATCTTTATAATAAATATATTTTGCACTTCTCTAGAGTCCTCTCTTTGAGAATTCCAAAATGTTTTCCAATGTATGTCTCATAACCACAACAAAGTAGGTCATTATCATTGTCACTGTTTTACAGATGGGAGTAGAATTCAGATCTCTTGACTCCTTGTGATGTACTTTTTCCACTGGCTCATTCTTCCGCCCATTTAACTCTAAATGTTGTAGCATCCTTAACTATAAAATCCATCATGTGCAAGTGAGTATGACTGATTCAAAACTAAAAATTATCTAGTTTCTCACATTCTAGGCCTTTTTACGTCTATGTTAATCTAAAAGGAATAAGTAAAAAATAATTAAAAATTAATTTGCTACCTTAAAGACTCATAACTTCACATCTACTGAACAGATTTTCTTCCAACTTGGTTTGTTTCATAGATGTCATCAAGACTTCAGAATCAAATCTGAAGTTTCAACACACTATTGTGTCATTTACTGTATGAAAAGAATTAATTTAATATGCATACCACCTCCAACTATGGTCTTATTGAATCATCTAAGCTATGATGGGTTGGGTCTGGACAGTATGTGTAAGACACCTCCACCAGACTTTGATGGGCATTGGTTCGCTACTGAGTCATAGGAGATTTGCCTTTTATGATTATTAGCAATCCCAGGGCACTTTCTAGAGTAATGGCATTAGTCCGAGGATTTGTAGACAAAATGGTGATTATGCGTGGCTTATCTGTGTTCCCCATGCCAACTCATTTGGATGTGGTGCTCTTCATTGCGTACTTGAAACTAATGTGCGGTATTGCTATTGAAAGTGGTGTCACTTAAGCATAGGTCAAAGTGATTCCTGTGTATGGACACTGTTAGGGTCTTGGGGTCTTTGGGATGAAAGATGCCAGATGGAAGTAGTCTTTTTACTCATTAACATCCTATCCATTATTCTTTGTTATAAAAATGACTGCACTATACCTGTTGTGTGTGGTTGTTGCACAGTAATTAAAGGTTAGCAGCATTGGTATTGAGGGAGTAAGAATGGATCTCATTCCTCCAAATATATGTTAAGTGAGATGCCCCAGGGTTAGCTTTCTTTAAAATCTTTGTCAGAGTTTTCTGTGATTTTATTATAATGAAAGCTGTTAGAAATTCACTTTGAGCATTTACACCCAGTCTTGCAGGTTTTCAACCCCACTTTTAGGGCGTGCAAGCCCTTTCCCGTAGCTGTATAATGCACCCAGCCATCAGGATGGATGCCATTTATTGAAGGACAAAACACCACTTCTAGTTAACTGTGTCCTTACCTTACCTCATCACTGTATACAAATGCTAAAGAGTACACCCTCACAGCATGCCTTTATGGTAAGGAAGCATTATTAACAGCACTTTACTGGCAGGAAACTGAGACACAGAGTGAATAACAGCCTGGTTCTAATACCATCTGTGGGACTTATTTTGGGTTAAGTTGCTACTAGCAAGGAGAGACGGTGTCAGAATACAGCTGTAAGTGACTTAAGGTGCCAGGAAGCTTGCGCCAGAGCTCTGAATTCCTTCCCTATCTCCTAAGAGGTGCTTTAAGCATGAAGCGGTCCTGCATACATTGCATGTATTACACAATTTACTCTGCTTTTCCTTGCGTAAACTGAGCACAAATCTGACATGTATGTGCAAGTGACATCCAACATCAAGCTTTTCAACCCATAACCCCTTTTCTTTCAGTGCAAGAGACCTCAATGAGTTAAAGCTGGAAGAGCTGCTTAGAAAGGGGTCAGTTAATAATCTACATCTAAATCCCAGTCCCAGATTTTCTTTTTGAAACATGCTGCACAACTAACACTTTGACATTTTGGCAATATGATGGGGGAAAAAAGCTGTGCCAGCTGACTGATGAGCACCCATCCTTTTTAATTAATTGGGTTGAAAAATGTCTTGTGTCAGTTTGAATTTAGGAGCTCATTCAGCTGTGTTTTTTCAGGATAAATATATACAGATATATTTAACTGTATATTTGAACAACCCAGAATTAAACTCAATAAATAATAAAAATATGTTTATATTAAAATGTATATAAAATTTCTCATGTATATATGGTGGTTAAAGATATAGAAAATAGTCTAGAATAACATCTAACATTCTACTGTTATTATTTTTAAACACAATCTATAACATACATATATGTGGCTGTACAGATATGTTTTTAATTTTTAGCAGAGTAATGTATCTAGATTGTTCTTTAATTTAAATGAATTTATTTGTCTGCCTTTCTTAATAGAATCAGTTTTGATATACTCTTTGTTCATGCTGTTATAGGCTTCAATCTAAGGGTTCTTTGTATTAACTTTTTAAAGTTACATTACAAAGAGGTTTTAAGATTTCCCAACAGCCTTTTATTTAACCAGAGCTTTTGATCTCAAACCTGCTGGGGACTAGTGAAATCCTTACCAATTCTCCAGTAGCTCCTCACTACTGGAATTTGAAAAGACCCACCTGAAGGATTTAACTGGCTGTATGGCTTCAGACATCCTTTAGATGTGTTCTATTCATGCAGACTGTGAGGGGGTCTAGGGCACCCTTTGTGATCCTCTAAGTAGCCTAAGGTGCCCTTTGCATAAGTTGTACTCCCGAGGAAATAAAAATCAGGAGGACACGAAACTATATACCGTATTTCCTGCTATCTTTACTTAAAGAAGGAGCACAGGGGGTCTGCTTAACATCCTTTGCTACCTAAATACCTTTTGGACATAGGAACTCAATGAAAGAACTTTCATTGCATCCATTACCCTACTGTGGTGCATAGCAAATTAGATTTAAAAGGGTACTTTTCCCTTTACAGCTATTTCTATCATTTTCTTTAAAATTTCAATTTAGTGTCTTGTGACAGAATATTCTGTAATGTACTTTAGAACTGTATAACACCAATTATGCTAACTGTGAACATTATTTCAAAAGAATTAGAGTTATATTAAGTTATAGACAAACCACTGGGGAAAGAGTCAGGTTAAAAGTGGGTAGGGTGGGGAAGAATATATGTGATAATGCTTAAAGCAGTGACATGAAGTGAATGCTCTTTTTTAAACTCCTGTATTTTGCACAATACACAGTGAGGAAATTTCTCTTCTCACTTCGTCTTCATTATTTAAGGAGGGAGTATCCAACTTGCCTTGTTATTTTACAGCTAAAGTCTCTCTGTGTAAGACCCACTGTGGAGTCTAACAATAGTGCAGAAACATTATTTCCTCTAGATTTGAGAAATAACCTAACGAAAACGTGGAAGGCTCCTGTCTTTTTTATCTATAATTTGTTACTGTATAGTCAGTATTCAGGCAAAAGACCAGTTAACAGAAAAATCTTGAAGGAGGACAATAAACCATGAGCTATGCTGTTCTTACACTGCATTTTTGGGTTACCCATTTTGTATTAATTAATGTAATGCATATTATATAACTGTTAGTTGTGTACAACATCTGTTTTCCAAAGTATTATAGAAATTCCTTATTTAAATCTCTCTTTTATATTTATTTGCTCTTAATATAAAATGTCTTCAAATGATGATGCAACAAAATCCAAATCTACCTTCTCTTTCAACTTCTCTTCTGTTTTTCTGAATTTCAAAGTACAAGATATTCAATGCATCCATGTTATGTAGATTTGATCCATAGGGTGGTTTGTGTAGATGAATAGAATCTCTCTCTCAGCCTACGGCTACACTGTAGCCATAACTCAAAATAAGTTATACAGTTTGTCCAATGCAAATTGTGTAAGGTATTTCAAGTTACCTTATTTCAAACGGTATCATCCAAATGGCATCAAAGTTCAAAATAATAGGCTATTTTGAGGTTTCTGCTACCCCTCTCATGATGAGAGGTAGTACCATGCTCGAAATAGCTGCACTATTGAGTGTGGCATTTAGCCCTGGAGTTGCTATTTCAGGATACTTTCGTATCCTGAAATAGCAACAAGAGTCTAGCTGCGACCTCATTTTTGCTTTGGTTTGGTTTGGTTTTAAACCACAAATCCCTCCCACTCTCTCACACACTGGTTGGAACATTTGCTAGAACTGTGCAAAGTTTGACTGTTTCAATTTGCAGGGATTTCTGGCAAATATTTTGTTTGCTTGAAGGCCCATAGGATCAAACTTCCATGAGTTTTGAAAGATCTAAAAACTTCAGAGTTAAATACAGCTAAAATTGGCTCCTATAAATCAGTCAAAGCTCACCTGAAATTTGGTATAGGCCTTGTCTACACTTGGGGTTTGCCAGGTCTCGACTGCATCATGCAGCTACTAGTGTAGAAAGGAAAGCTTCTGTTTGAACCAGTGAAGCGCATCTAAAGTAAAATTGGTAAAGTTACAGAGGTGCCTGGATACCTATATCTGAAACTGGAACAAACCCTCTTTGTCCAGATAAGAGCTGCAACTCAGCAGCCCTGAAGAGCCCTTACTGGGAGTTAGATTTCTTAGGCTATGAGATAAAATTGAATTGATTGAGGTCAACTTCTTAACACTACATTTTATAAAGTCAAAGATGAGTTTCTACGCATGTCCAGAAAGTTGACATAGTGTGTCTCCATTGCCTTTGCTAGGTTTGACCTGTGTCAGCAATGCATTGTGGGTACCTATCCAACACTACCTGCAGCCCCTTTGTATTTTGGGTGTTTGTGCCAGTGTGTTATTGGAAAACTGCACCACAAGTGCTTGTGCATGTCTGATGTCATCATCCCAGAGTGCAATCCCCCTCCCTGACCTGCTGTTCGAAAACACATGTCCCAAGGAATTTCACACCATTTTTTGGGCCGTATTCCCAAAGCCTGCCCCAGCTCACACCACTGCACAGTGCTAGCATGTATCCTGTATAGTTTAGAGCTGTTGCACAGTGCGTTACGGCCACTTCCCAAAGTGTTCTGCGGCTTTTTATAAGACAAAGCCAGGGGGAGGATGAGGTGGATGCAGATGATTCGGATGTTATGGAAGGACTGGAGACCAGGAGTGCAGAGCGGCTGGCTGCCCTGGGTGCATTGCATGCAGTGGAGCGCCAGTTCTGGAGAAGTAAACCATCACACACTGGAGGGACCACATCATTTTAGAGATTTGGCATGACCAGCAGTGGCTGCAGAAGTTCCGCATGCACAAGCGCACTTTCATGGCACTTTGTGATTTGCTGTCCCCCTCCCTGAAGTGCTACGATACTAACATGAGAACTGCTTTGACAGTTCACAAGCAATTGGCAATTGCTGTGTGGACGTTTGCAATGCCCGATAGCTGCCGGTCAGTGGGAAATCAATGAGAGGTGGGCAAATCTACACAGGAGGCTGTGAAGATGCAGGTAGCCAAGGCAATCAATGCTCATCTGCAGCAGAAGTCAGTTACTCCAGGAAATATGCAGGACATACTGGATGGTTTTGCTGCTATGGGTTTTCCTTACTGCAGTGGAATGATAGATGGAATGCATGTCCCCATCTTTGTCCCAGAGCACCTGGCCTCAAAGTACGTAAATCACAAGGGGTACTTCTCCATGGTGTTGCAGTGGTTGGTGGATCACAAAGGTCGTTCCATTGACATCTGTGTGGGATGGTTGGGAAAGGTTCAGAATACGCACATCTTTAAAAATTGCGGTCTGTACAGAAAGCTCCAGGATGAGACTTTCTTTCCAGAGGAGAAAACTACAACATTCTTTCTATTTAGGGGGGCAAGGATGAAGGGGTGGGAAAAAGAAGGGAATCCTAGCATAATGCATAGGGGAATGTGAGTGTACAGCATGGAGAGGTGCTGGGGGTGGACTGCGAGACTGCCCTTGCCCTCTTCCCCCCCCTGCATTTAGGGCCCCCAACAAGGGGAGGTTGGGCAACACTGCGGGGAGGTTGGGCAATAGGGTGAGGAAGCTGCATAACTCTGAGTTCTGTGGTGGGTGGCCCTCTGCAGTTCCAGCATGGACTGTGGGATATTGGTTGTTCCTTGACAACCATCAGGAGCTCTTCCAAGTCCTTGTTCCTGCTCTGGAGCATGCTTTGCCACCACTGTTGCATCCACTTTCTGTCGGCAGCGGCTTGGGCTCACTCCCTCTGTGCTTACAGCTGCTGCAGGATAAGTTCCTGCTTTGTTTTTTCTCCTGCACGTCACAGTGACCTTGTCATCTCCACTCACACTGCCTGTTCAAGACAGTTAAGGTCAAAATTTAGATACAGTTTTTACATGTGAAAAAATGCACTGACCCATTCAATGAAGGGCTGTCTGTTTGACAATCACCACAACAACTTTTGTTTTCCAAGGGCACTTTTGGCTCCTTAAGGATGACAGTGAATCAGCATCTGCAGAATAGAAGCTATAAGTTCCCTAGACCATTACATTGTGGACATCCTGGTGGCTAAGGGAGTGGGGTGGTTTGAAACAAAGCCCTATAAAATGTCAAGGGTGGGGAAAAAAGACTTTTTTGGCATCTCTTCCTAAATTCTGTGCAGGGAGAAACCTATTTAAGGCATGGAAAGCCAATGCTGGACATGCTATTGTCTGGGTGGGAGGGGGCCGCACAGCCCATCAGCTGTGTGGTGAGGGAGGAGGGGTCAAGCCCACCAGCCGCAGGGCAGGTTGAGGGAGGGAATCAGCCCTGTCAAATGTAAAACATGGAAAAAAAAAACTCTCAGTGGCTCCTCATAAATCCTCTACAGCTGTGTGGTTATGAGGGGAGAGGGAGCTGCGGAGCCCAGCCGCAGCATGCTGGGAGGGGAGAGGGCCAAGAGAATCCGTCAGCTGCACCTGGGAAATTTAAATGGTCAGGGAACAGTGCAATAATGTTAAAGGGACAAACTTTAATGAGACTTCACATGCTTCCTGTAGGTTGCAAAAAGAGACATCAGCCTCCTAATAATAGAGAGTGAACAAGAAAATATGCTCATACTGTGTGTGTACAGGGCTGGAAAATTTGCCAGAATGCTGTGTGGTGCCATGATGCCACATTAGTTACTGGTGGCTCAGTGTAGCATGGTGTGCTATCATGGAAGCTGGAATAAATCAGGTCTCCCCAAAAACTTCATGCAAAAAATAAAGATTACCTGGCTGAGAACCTAATGGAGATCTCGAAAAGGATAAGCACTCCATCCCCAGAAGCATTTACAAGCTGTTCTAGGGGCATAGATCCACCTCACCCCACCTGCAACCCCCTTGTAGCAGCTTAAAAATATACTGACGAGAAGAGCCCTCTGTAGCATTGGTGGACTCTGGAGCATAAGGTGTTGATGAGGGGACTAGCTCCAGGGTGAGGAAGAGCTCCTGGCTGACAGGATCACCTTCTTCAGGCATCTGCTGACGCCTCCTCCTCACCTTCTCAGCTCTCACCGGACATCCGAGCATGGTCTCCTGAAGAGTTCATGCAGTTCTTGATTTTCTGATTTATCAACCTTGATTACTATTTTTGGTTCTCTGTGCCTTAAATATTGAGTCTGCTCTGGTATGTCTATGGTCTGAAGAAGTGGGTCTATATCACGAAAGCTCATCACCTAATAACTTATTTTGTTAGTCTTTAAAGTGCTACTGGACTGCTTTTTTGTTTTGCTATTTCACAATAAGTTTGGCTTATTTGGGGGCTTCCCTCTAGCATAGATGCATTAATCCTGAATATCTTATTTTGGAATAATAACCCCAGAAAAGTAGCAAGAGGGATAGTCATGTTAGTGTGCATCTTCAAAAACACCAAGCTCTGTGGCACCTTATAGACTAACAGATTTATTGGAGTATTAGCTTTTGTGGGCAAAGACCCACTTCATCAGATGCATCTTTGCCCATGAAAGCTAATGCTCCAATAAATCTGTTAGTCTGTAACTCCAGAACAACCTATTCTGGAATAACTCTGTAGCGTAGCTATACCAAGAATGTGTATGCAATGTGCCTCCAGTTGTTCTTGTTTTCAGCCTGCTTTAAGGTCACAAAGCAACATACTAAGAACTGGCAAACTTTTCAGTCTGTTGGTTGCTTTTGACATTCTGTTTTTTTGATCCCTGTGTGTTTGGAGCTCTCATCTATTCCTCTTACCATTATTATGTCACATAAGCCTAGAAGCCTTGGAGGGGTTGATCCTTTGGGCTCTTTCTAATGCTAGATTCCACCCTCTATACGTAAAAATCCTGAACCAAGATATATTGTTCATTCAGGTATTGTCCAGACACTGGTCTGTTAAGAATGGAATGCAATGCCATATAACAGCTCAACTTTATATATTGCAGTAGTGCCTACAGGCCTTGGCTAAGGTCAAGGCTCCATTGTACAAGGTGCTACACAATTAGGAGTGGCAGCTTGTACTCTAAAAAGTTTGTTGTCTGACCAGACATGACTAACAAATGGTAACAGATAGAAGACAGGGAGACACACAGGTGGAGTGTGACGTCACAGAGCAGCATAGCTGGGAATCAAACCCAGGTTTCTTGGTTCCGTTCCCTCGCCACTAGACCAGACTGTCTCCACAAGTGGGGAAATAATTCTCACCAGATCTGAAATGAACTGGGATTTTGCCTCTGAGTTTAGGTAATGCTTATTATTTTGCTGCTTAAAAAAAGACCTGCTTGTTTTAAAAAACCTAAATGCATTTTCACAGTGTAAACTAATTGCTCAGCAAGGGTGTCTGATATGTAATTCAGTTTGAGATGTTTTTAAGAGTCTTGCTTCACTTACCAAAACAGCCAGGGAAAACCCATTTGCCTTTGGAGTGACAGGTAAGTGATGCCAATAGCAGGCTAGGTTGCAAGGAAGAGATTTTATTTTATTTTATTAAGTATGTTGACTGTAGAGTTTGGTCAAATAGCCTGGCTTACCTTCACAAACTCGGTTTCTCACAGTACTAGGTCCCTCATAAAACCTTGACCCTTGTTATTCAGCTTCATCCTGGAGCTAGAGTTGGTGAAATGCTAAGAAATGGCTTTTAGGAGGCTGTCGCAGTTCCTCAGCAATAAGCGGGGAGAAGAATAACAGAGAGAGAGAGAGGGAGAGAGAGAGAGAAATGGAAGGTGCCATTTGCAAGATGGCCACTGTAGTGCCACACCTGTTCTCCCAAATGCAGAGTCATCCTCAGAAAGGCATCCCCATGGGCCGGTGATGGGACCCTAGATGGGAGGTCTCTGGACTCCTAAAGAGAATTCTTTCCCAGGTGGCTGGCTGGTGTCTTGCTGAAATGCTCAGGGTCAGACTGACTGCCAAATTCGGGGTCAGGAAGGAATTTCTCCCGAGGTCAGACTGTCAGAGCCCCTGGGTTGATTTCTGGCTTTTTGTTTTTCGTCTTCCTCTGCAACCTGGGCCATGGGTCACTGGCGTATTTAAACTAGAGCAAATGGTGGATTCTCTGTAACTGAACTGCAATTCAGCCATAGGTTAGGGGTCTATTACAGGAGTAGGCGAGTGAGGTTCTGATGCTCACAATGTGCAGGAGGTCAGACCAGGTAAGCATGATGCTCCCTTAAAGTCTCTGAGTCTATTCTAGGAAAAAGTTCTAAGAAGAGGCCCAGGTCAACCCTACGTAGGGAGGCTGGAGGAAGGAACGATCAGGATGGTACCAGACAGGGTAAGAAAGTCAAGTGTAGCGCCCCTTAAAACTGACCTAATGGTATTTGCAGTGAAAACAGTCACATTGTAAAATCGAGTTAAGTGCCTTAAAATCAATGTCATGCTGTAATATAGACAGGCTTGCTGGCAGGTGAGTGTTGCCTGCTTTGGGGTTTTAGTATGTAGCTCTAGTATTCTCTACCTTCCTGCTAGGCTCAGGCTTATATAAAACATTTTGGACTCCCAGTGGATATTTCTCTTAATTGACACATGAAGCTTCAAGAACTACATTGAATACATAGAAATATAGAATAGAAAGACTCAATTTTTCTTTAATAATCTATTGAAATGATAACCATATGTCTGCAATGTAATGACACTAGCCATAACACCCAGTCCTAATATCTATGTGTAGAACTGCTGCAAAAATTAATTCAAAAATGGCCTTTCAATTAAACAGAAAATTTAACGAAAAAGTCCATTTTCAGTTAAAAATAGACTTTTGTTAAAAGAAATCAGAAACTAGAATACTGAAAATCTCTCAGGGTAAAATGCATTTCCCTCTCCTCTGTTTTTTGGGGGTTCTTCTGAGCATCTGAAAAAAATAAAATCTCAACAAATGCATCAAATTGGTATTTTTATCAACATTTTCCATCGCGGACAAGAATTCTTGCTAGCTTGATCCACAAGTTGTAGCGATACTGTGCTAAGAATGTTATTAATTGGACTTGCATTGGAATCTGTACCCAGTCATGTATTCTGGACACTTGGACACCTCAGACAGCATTTCAGATTGAACTCATTCAGAGAGATGTAAACCACAAACACCAGATCCTTATCCAAACTTTTTCAGTCAGGGATGTGTGAAGTGTACTGAGGTTTCTGTATGTTACTGAAAAGACTAAAATGTGTAAAGCAGGATGAGGAGAGAGGAGCTATTCTCTCTTTTACATCATGTTTGTATACGTGTATGTGTTGGGGAGACATTAATTCCCAAGATTTTATTCACAGTAAATAGCAAGAAAAACCTTCCAGAAGTGCCATATATGTGAATCTTAAGAGAGAAGGAATATTTCTTAGGCTCAAATAAGCTCTTCTCAGTACATGATATTCATTGCTGTACAATCTTAAAACATTACCAAAAGCCTGAAACTAATTTGCCATACACACGAAGACACTTTGGTTTAGTCAAAGACACAATTTTATGCATACCACTTGAAGACACAAACTCGTGAAGGCTATTCTCAGTTCTGATACTGCCGCCTGCTGCGACCTATGGTAAGTAACTTAACCTGTTGTCCTCAGTATCCCCAATAAAATGGGAGGCTGTAATACTTCTCTAGTGGGATAACAGTACTTAATACTTACCTAATTGGATGATATTACTTACCTACATACCTCACAGGGGTGTTGTAGGGATTAATTAGTTAATGTTTGTAAAGTGCTTTGGAGATGGAAAGCAGCACATAGTGTAAGTGCTAAGTGTTATTATCAGAGGACAGCCTCAAGACCTTAAAATGGATAATGACAGAATAAGAGATTAGAGATATTTTAAAATAAGGTGTGATTGTTCAGGGCAAACGGAGAACAGGAGGAAATTACTATTTCGTGATGATTTTTAAAACAAGCTTGGGAAACAGAAGGGAGAGGCAAATGTTCTGAAAACATGTTAGTTTTTTTTATAGGTGACCAGTTATGTTTTGTGTCATGAGTTACAAGGAAACTCCTCTGATATTTATTACCTGTTCTCTTATCATTTACTTTGATCTCAGTGGCCAAACTGCTTTTCTAAACACTAAACTTTCTATTCAGATCTAGACAAATCAATACACAGAATAAATCCTTAGACAACATAAGACACTTCTTTAAAGCCAGTATTATGGAAATGACTCTCCTTTCATTTCTAACTGGGAAAATGAAGAATGGCTGCACTGAAGTCAATGGAGTTACATCAGTATAAAATGGTTTAAATAACAGCAGAATCAAGTGAGTCCCATATTTCTACAGGATGTAAAATATCACTCCTGCAGCTGAATTTTTTTAAAAATGCTGTGTAAAATATATTACATTTAGCATTTTTATTATGATACACAAAATCATTGAGCTTTGTACTGGCTTGTTTGTGGAATGGAGACCCATAAAGAGGTCTATTAATGCACAGGTCTGATATACTATACACTGTATTTTTGTTTTCACATAGGCAAACTTGGTGAGATGTTTTTGTTTTAATTTGTTTGTTCCTTAATGTGAATTTTTAGTTCAAGAAATCAGCTTTATACATATCAAAGCACACATTTTTATATTATTGAAGTTGCAAATATTCAACTGCTTTGCCCTTTCAAGTTAGAGAGAATTCCCAGAAAATCCTGAAATCTGTTAAAAAATGCAAGGCAAAGTGCTTAAACTGGTATGTTGTACATTAGCTGTTGTTAAAAAGACTGTGCATTTTCATTTGGAGCTGCACAAGAAATTTGATATATTGCTGGGCTAAGCATCAGGATTTGGTTGGCTCTAGGGCTAGTTCTTACATTTCGACATCAAGCAAACACAAGAATGGATAACACTTAAAACAAAACCCACCCCAATGCCTTGCTTATGGATTCATATTATTTTGGAATGTAACAGAGAACATTCCTTGTAATCAAGGGTGAGTCAAGGAAAATGGCATGTAGAAGAGCGCAGCAGCCAAACAAAAAACTTGACCCAACACCAAACTCATTGTCGGTTTCACAGCTGCCATAATGACCAATGAGACCTTAGGGGAAGCCAGCCAGGAAGTCAGGTGCTGCTGCTGGAAAGAATATGTTCCAGATTAATTGGCATTTGGCCCTTCAGCTGCTCTGCAAACTCGGTGTGGGTCTGTGCATGTTGGATCCAGTTTTGGACCACAGAAGGAGGGTGAACTGAAGTATGACTGACATTGTCAACAGCAAGCTTGTCAAGTTAGTGCTGATAATGTATTTTGTGTGACTATAATAAAGAGCTACTACTCTGCAGTTCAACTGTTTCTGAGGGGAAGTGGCAGCAAAGGGAGGGATTTTTAAAATAAGAAGATGTATAAAGGCAGGTATAATTTACATGCATGCAAATGCTGAAGTAGTACTTTGCTAACCCCTTGATGCCCTGTGTTAGCTTTACACAGGACTGAACATATTGCCAGCATACAGAGTTCCAGAGATGACGGAGATAGTGAAATTCAACTAAGAGGGCTCAATTATAGGGTGAATTAGCACAGCAGTGGGTGCACCTGGGGATGGAAAAAGGGTGTTTACTACACAGGACTGTCCTCTTCACCAGTTCTGGGGCTGTCCAGAAGACAGATTTGCTTCCAGTACGTTTTGGAAGCCTACTCAGAATTGTACTGACTTATAATGATGTGTTCCAACCACATCCTCTCCCACTCCTGACACCACACACCACATCCCCTTCACTGGAGGATGCAGGAGGACACTCTTCTGTCAGATGTACAAACTTTACACCCTCTAGTGTTCCCTCCCCCCAGTGCCACACACATCTGAGCGTGCACCTGGCCAGAAAGTGGTTATTCTGGAGCTAGTGAAAATGTCTACGTGTGTTTGCTGGGGAATGTAGTGGCCAGATCCAGCAACTAGAGTGGAAGCTGGAAGGGGAAACTAGTCGTGGCGGTAGCCGGAGGATAAAGCAGCTGTCAGATCAAAATGTTTATATGGAAGATATTAGGACAGTTTAGCAGCTGGAAGGCAAACTTGAATGTTTGTGGGCTGTTGTGAGAGGGTCTAGCAGTTCCAAAGGAGGCTTTGTGCATTGATCAGATGAGCTGGTGCAAGAGGCAGAGCAACAGAGGGCTCTGTGGAGATGTTGGGACTCCAGATGAAAATTGGAGAGTGTGTTGGGACAGGAGCTGGCACCTGGAATGGCTGATTCTGGCAATTTGGACCAGAAGCTTGATGAAGAAAGGCTTGCTAAGAGTGTGCTTGAAAGCTAGGTGAGAAGGCCCTTACCATTTTGAATGGGGGTTGTGCATTAGGTGGAGCTTAGATCATCCCCCCCAAGCATAAGGGCCTGATCCACAGAGAGTATGTCTGCGTACAGATTCTCTCAGTAGTGTTGTAAGGTTTAAACTTAATTCTGAATGCCCCTGGTTTTGCTAAATTAAGTCGGACCTTTAATTAAATTCTAATACCAACAGCTTCACTGGATATACCCCTTCTACACTCTTCAGACCTGCTGTGAAGAAGGGGAATCTTTACAGCTCTATCACTGGCATCAGAATGGCACCTTCGGAGACCCTGAGGTGACTTTCTCTGTACAACTGCATTGTCCAGGCTTCTTTCAGCAAGGATTCTGTAGACTGCAAAGTGTCTCAAATAGCATAGCTAGTAATGTGCAGTATTCTTGCTATGGAATATCTTGGCCATGGAGTGAAATAATACCAGCTCCTGGGTGCTATCCTCTGGCTAACCACATACTGGGATTCAACCAATGTTCCCTCTAGTTATTTCCATCCTTGGGCAGAAAAAAATTTGTTACATGCACCAAGGCATGTGTGAATGTACACCACTAATACAAACTCCTGGCAGCAGCTGTGGGCGCTCTGTTAATCATCTGGGTAGCATCTGAATCTTTCCTGGGTGGACACCCAAGTTCTCAGCTTACGGGGAAAACTGGATTCAACCTAGTCAGGGTACTTGAATTAGAAATAAGAGGAAGGGTGGTGGACAGTTTAGGGTAGTAGCTTAGGATCTGAGAGATCTGGCTTCAAGTTGTGCTCTGCCACTTACCTCCTGTGTGTGAAACTGGGCCAGTCCTTTAACCTCAATATGCCTCAGTTCCTTGTTTGTCTACTAGGGTTAATAGCCTGGCCCTACCTCGCAGAGGTGTTGTGAGGATAGGGACGTTAAAGAGAATGAAGCATTCAGATACTATGATGAAGTGGGCCACCTGAATACCCAAACTAGAAGAGGTAAATTAACGTGGAACAAAGGACTCAGATCTTAGCTTGGTGGGTCTCATTCTCATCCCATTACAGAAGCAACAACCTGTTACTGTTTGGTATGTGCTTCTGGAGCAGTCAGCCTGTGTAAAGCATTTTCTTCCCAGAAGAGACAGGCATATTTTCTATGCAGAGAAGCTTATAGTGTAAAATCAGACACTGGACAACAGATGCTTGTATGGGACATGAGTGGGAACCATGGACTGTCACAGCTGTAGAGTGAAGCTTCCAGCCAGGTGGTTAGCTGCAGTATGCATGGTTCTTCATAACTCCATGGAGGTGCATTGACACTAGGAACTAACTTTAAAGTTAGGGACTACTTTGAAGTAGCCAGCAGAGAGTCTATGCACATTTTTCCTTACTTCGAAGTTAACTTCCAAGTTAGAGAGCTCAACTTCGAAGTCATTAGTCCATTCCCATTCCGTTTGAAGTAAGGTGTGTGTAGATGCTCAACTTCTAAGTCTGTTACTTCAAAGTTATACTTCAAAGTAGGCAACTTTGAAGTTATTTTGTAGCGTAGATGTGGCCCATTAGTCTCATATTTTAACATGGATTAACTCAAATCAGAAGTTTTAGTTTAAAAGCAACAATAGGATGTATAGACCCAGGTCTGCAGTGGTCACTTCCTAAAAACAGCACAAAGTTACTAAACTGGAGAGGGTATCTGACTTGTCACGGATTGCACGAGAAGTCTGACAGAGATGGGAACTGAACTCCAATCTTACCTATACCATACCTTTCCAACAAGACCCTGTTTCTTCTTGTTTTAGCCTTAGCTGAATCAGTTAGAGACAAGCTTGCCCCTGAGAGGCAAAGTGTTTGTGCCATTGTTACTGAATGCAGATTTCTTTCCTATCCCAGGGTAGGAATGGGAAAGTATGAAGAGTAAGGATGAAGTTTCTTAGTTAGAGCTTCAGAAAATAGTTTTCTGTTAACCATTACTTTGCATGTTTCCTTCCTTACAAAACAATTAAGTTTAAACAGTTAGCTCCTGCAGTTAAGGACACCTGTATTTGCTGGTTCCATTATGTGGCTATACTGAAAAAGCTTTACAGCTGTCTAAATTAGCATAATTAAATCCACATCTATTGAAAAACCTCAATCATCTCTTTCCCCTTCACATGCAGATAGTGGCATTTGTCTGAGGTGCTATGTAACAAAGGAACTTTGTAACAGTTGAAAACCTGGCTGAAAGGAAGAGTAATGGGATTTGTATATTGTCCCATGGTTCACCTTAACACTAGTGCAAATGATTAGTAGTGGCTGTTCTGCCTTAAGAGGTATGGCTGCATTTTGCATTTCAATTATTCTACTACACAGGAGTGTGCATTAGGGATGTGCATTTTACAACATGCCCCTGCTTCTATTGCTCCTTGAGCCCCTATTAACGGGGGTAAACAATGCCTGGCTTTCTGATTTGGTCTCTTCTCCACCCCTTTCTTTTTGTTTAGTTTTGTTTTATGCAGGGAAGCCCCAGTGACACTAAGATAGCAACAAAGCTGCACCGTGTGGTGCTAGCAAAGAGAATTCCTCCAGATGAAAACTGACATGGGGTTCAGGGGTTAATTTCTGGAACAGGCACATTTGCATACAAATGAAAAATGATGGAATTTCTGTTCTCCTAAATTTTCAATGTCATCAGCATCAAACAGCAGTCAGTGCTCCCTTGCTGTTTGAAGAATATTCATTACTTCAGAAGAAGGGGCACCTTGTTTGGTATTAATCTCCTCGGCAGGTCAATGGCTTAATTTGCTAAACTTCATCTGAAGTGCCATTCACTTCCTGAGTTCTCTGCTATTCTTTGTTATTTTTCATAACATGTTCTGAATACATTTTTGTGTGTAAAGGGATACACACATTTCCAGCAAACCAGTGAGTGGGAGAAAGACTTCCTTTTTTTTTTAAAAGACTTGCTTTCACTGAATTCCTAAACCACTTGGCGGCCTCCTATGTTAGTTGTAATATATTTTGGGAGGCACTTGTCTCACAATTCATAACATTTTTCAACAAAAATGTAAAACAATTTTTTTCTTTCAAAACTGATGCAAAAAAGGACATCTGTTGTATTGTGCAACAAGGTTACAGGGCATCAGACCTCTTACAAAAGGTAACAAGCGACAACGTGATTAATCCCCTGAAGAAAAATGTAATATTCTTTTAGTCCTTGCTGCTGGAAATTCTCCTCTGAAAATGCAGTGACTGAGTTTGTACGTAGGAAACTAAAGTGCTATCTTGTATTTCCCCATCATCCTCTTTGTGTAAGGGCCCTAAAGATCCATTATTCCTAGTTTTTGCCCTTCATGGCTATCTTCATTGTGTCTGTAAAGGAATACATAGGACTCTTTTCAGAGCTGGCTAGTGTTACTCCTTCCTGGTGCTCTTGGGAAAGCGATTCTCAGATTCTCTGAACCACTGGTAGTCCATGGAATACTTGCTGTCAATCGATGGAGAACTTAGCGGTCACTTAGTACTGGTTCTTGTCCTTATTTTCAGCTACAGGTTAAATCTCTCTAATCTGGTGCCCTCAGGACCTGACTGGTGCTAAACAAGAGAATTAGCTAGACCACAGGAGGTCAATATTGTCTAGGAGCATTACAGACACTTCCACTGCTTAGTGGGCTCTTAGAAGACATTAAGAGGTAAATTACAGCTAAATAGCAGCACAGAACACAGAGAGTGACTGGTGGCTGTAAACCAACTTTATGGGATCACAGGAAATTTGGCCACACCACAATAAATGGTTGTCCAGCTAACTAAAATCATGCCCAATTATGGATGTTGCCGGACAAGGGAGTGCCGTATTAGAGAGGTTCAACTTGTACTGAAGTAAATTAGATGACACCTAACATACATTCCATTCTTTCTTAGTGTTATTTGCTCATGTAAGAAATTGCTGCTGTAACCCTTGACATGTCATGTCATCTAGAGAAGCAGAACAAATGATTTGTGAACTCATGAAAAAATTTGAGAATCTCTGCTTTGGAACTCTTCTCCAAAATGCCAAATGTGTTGCTTCAGTAGCACCTCACCCACCTTCTGCTGGTCTAATAGAGAAGAATAGGGCTGGTCCTTATAAAGAACAGTGACATAATAACAAGAAGTCTTATGGCACCTTATAGACTAACAGATATTTTGGAGCATAAGCTTTCATGGGCAAAGACCCACTTCATCAGATGCATGAGAGTGGGTCTTTGCCCATGAAAGCTTATGCTCCAAAATATCTGTTAGTCTATAAGGTGCCATAAGACTTCTTGTTGTTCTCGAAGCTACAGACTAACTCGGCTACCTCTCTGATACTGACATAATAGCATCTCACCAGGGCAGACCCAAAAGAATGACCTGAAGTAGAAGACAGGTTTAAGAGAGATATAAGGATACAGAATGCTGGTTAACAGGATGCCAGGAAGAAATATGATTGGAATTCCACTCTTCCCAATCCTGTCCTGGAGCTGGAACATTCTGTGCTCAGTGCACGAAGGTTGTGTCTTTGCATGGGAGCACAGTACTATGTAGTATGAGTCACTCCCCAGTACAGAAGGAATTTCAAGTTCTTGTTCTACTATAACTTCACTTATTTGCATATCATGTCTGCAGTGAAAGTTCCTGCTAAGGACTTTCATCATAGACCGTTCATTTCACATCCTCATGGCTATGTGACAATTTCTGGGTGGAATTTTTCATTTGTCCCCAATCTCGAAGTGAATGTTTTTGGAAACTGAGCAAAATTCTATTTTTCACTTTTAGAAAGAAGAAAACAACCAGCATTTTGCCTGTTTAAAATCAATATATAATATCGTTTTGGCTCACGCACAACTCCAAATGACAAAATTCATATATATGCCTAAAACAGGATCTTAGACACCTATGTACTCTCTTGGATCCCAGCTTGTGTCTTAATATGGATTTGAACGGTATCCTCCACAGCGGGGCTCCAGTTTTGACTGAGATCTCTAGGCCTACAGCAATAATAATAGTAACTTGTGCTAATGTTTGGGGGCTTCATTACTAACAGCAGCTTTAGCTTCTCATGGTAGATAATGGGCTAGACCCTCGGGTCTAGCTAAGCTTCATTTACCACAGGACTTCAGGAGGGACAAAAATGACTTTGTGCTTCCTTTCTGTCCCCCCCGTATCCTGGAACTTGCTGACACAAGTTAGAACCAGCACACTCTGGCCATCCCCTGTACACTACAAGGGGTGGTGTAAAGCTAGCTGTGCTGGCCTTATGCCATCTAGGGACTTCCCTGCCCCAGGGCAATTCTTGGATTGCTAGATAAGCCAGCTTTGCAAAGCAGCTGCTTTGAGAGCCAGAATCTGTCTCATTATCTACAGGGACTGTTTTGAGCACAAAAAACTTCTGCTATAGGCAGCTCTGAATGTAGAAATGTGTTCTGCACTAAAATGTCTACGTGCCTGCAGAGCTGACAGGCTCCTCTGAGCTTATCTTTTCTCCTGTGGAGTTTATAGTCACTGCAAGAACAACCCATGGGACTGATAGGGGAAGCTAAGAAAGAGTATGTAAAGTCTGCCTCTTCAAGAATTCCAGTTTAAAGAATTTGTAAGTTCCTCCAGCAAAGAATACAAACCATTTAAACTGCATGTAGCTAACAGCAGTGGACTTTTCATGGTTTTCTCACAAACAAACCCAAGAAAAGTGCTCTATGGCTGTGTCTACACAACAAAAATAACTTTGAAGTTGAGTGTCTACACACACCCTACCTCAAAGTTAAACTTCGAGGACACTACTCCATTCCCAGGAATGAAGTAAGGACTTCAGAGTTGGGCTCCCTACTTCAGGTTAACTTTAAAGTAAGGGAAAATGTGTGTAGACTGTCTGCTGGCTACTTCCAAGTAATGCCTAGTGTAGACACATCCTGTAAAAGCTAACATGACTAGAATGTTAAGATTGTTAATAAAGGGCCAGATTCTGCCACTCTTCCTCTCTTTTGAGTATATCGTATTTATGAATATTGCTATTGATATTAGTGGGGTTACTCACTAAATAAGTTACTACTCACCAGGAGTGAGGGTATTAGAATTTAGATTCCAATGCTCAGAAGACAGAGGTCAGATTCTTAGCTGGTATAAATAGTTGCAGGGGCTAAACTCAGTGGAGCTATTCTGGTTTATGCCAGCTGAGAACTGGGTCAAAGATATGAAAAATGTAAAGTTTTCGTCAGTCTATTAACTTAGGAATGTTACAAATGTGATGCTTTAGAAAACAGTATATTATTACCCTAATAATGTGTTGCTAAATATCTGTACCAGAAAGCACATACATTATGCTATTGGGCCCAGGTAGCAGAGCTTTGAAAACCTTAACTTTCACATTGCCTGATTTCTGAGCATTTAAATTTATAAACCTAATGGTCCATTGACACAAGTTTTTGTAATTTTCAGCATACTAAAGTAGATTTTTATCTAGGATTTTACAGCATCTTAAGGAACAAAACAAAAAAGCACTCGTGTTTATGATAAACTTATCTTAAATGCTGCAAAGTTTTCAGCAACTAAGATATTTATACTGCTATGGTGGCTCACTAAAGGGTAATTCTGAGGCAACAAACAGAATATTTCAAAGCCCAGATGTCCTGTTTAGACAAGGGGTTTTATATTGATTAGAATCTGATTTCACCTATCATCATGTAGTAAGTATCTCAAAGACATAATTAGAAAATTTGGTACAATATTTAGTCCTAGTCCCTGTGTGCCAAAAGTGTTTGACTACTGAGAAGCTGGAGCTTGTTTGCATCCCAGTGTGTTTTGAAATGCAAACTTCAAAGAAAATATTATATCTCCCAACTCCAGCTCATGAGTGTTTTGGAAGTATAATACAGAAAGGCTTAACACTCCCTGCTAAGGAAAGGGCAATTTGACACTGAAACTACTGTTAAACCACCATTGAAACACTGGTAAGCAAAGAGTGCTTATTAGAAGTCAGGGAGAGAAAACGCACCCAAGTAATTGGAAAGATCCCAAAGCTGGATAAATGTATGTATTTTAAAAAAATCTTACAAAAAACACAAACATTTACATATTTGTCTTATAGATTTTCCATAAGATTGAACCCTCCCTTCACTATTTTAAAAAAAAATGTGAAGATTTGCAAAACTCTAGAAGTCAGATTTTTGGACAAAAAGGATTTTTTCCATCAAATTGTCGGTGTCTCAATTTCATCACAATCTGTTCAGCTGTTTAGGTTGCAGGCAGGCGTAAAACCTAGTTGGTGAGTGTGTGATTGTAGTTCTTATACATATTGAAAGGGCTCTGCTTAATCCTCTTGATGAGGAAAACTCTGTAAATTATATGCATCTGTAGTCTCACTAGCATCTAGGAGTAGCATAGAGGTAAGCAGAAAGTTCAGAAATTTGTGGGAGAAGGGAATTAAACCTTTCTCACGTGTTAATAGTCACAGAATTTTTAGCAGCCTATTTTTGCCATGACAACAGTTTTGGTTTTGGAACAATCGCAGTGTTTTGCCTTAATGTCTTTGCCTGGCAGGCCATGATATATGCTTATGATTCCTGCAAGGTCAGGGTAGGGTGAGAGGAAGGACAATATTTGCTGAAGATGATTCTGAATGTATTTTCTTGAATTGCATTTATATTCCACTCTTGTTATAAGAAACTTTTACTTTCTCAGCTGCCATTAATTAGCTAATCTTCTCAGAACCCTTGAGAGGTAGCAACAGAGCATATTTTCATGTCCATTTTTGAAGATGAATAAGCTTGCCCAATATTGCTTAGTAAATCATTGCCAGAGCTAGGAACAGACCCAAGGAATGGAGGAGCTAGGATCTCACCTGTGGATTCAGGACTCAAAGATCCTTACTCTAAAAACTGTACCTTATGTATATTGGACTTCTGTTGAGATTTGCTGATGCTGAGTGTTAGATCAGAGGTGCTTTTTATAGTGGCATTATAAATGCCTTTATTGAGGGCAAAAAGGAACCTCTGCCACAGATGAAGGTAGATTAGTGCTAATGTGATATAGTTATGATTCTATTCACATTCCTTATAAACATCTTTTGAGCAATTATATCACAGCCATATAAAAATACTCCAAGCTGAAAGTTGGCATAGAGGGATCCTGGAGGGAAATTTTAACTTTTGGAAATAATGGCTTCTGATTACCATGGCCAGGCATGGCATGACATACAAATATACACTCCATATTGTAGTGGAAAAACAGAAAATGGGTTACCACTAGATCATGTGACAGAGGGAAAGTGCTATGTAGGGAGAAGGTTTTTTTAGCTTTTGGACATGAGAGAGAATACTATTTCTGGGTACATCTTTTGATTAATGCTATTCAATTTGTACATAATTCTTAATTACAAGGTATCCTATCATGTTGGGGAAACTGTATGGTTTTTTAGGGTTCCCTATGCAGATCAGCTCCTTGGCAGTCATAAGTCAGTGTAGCTACACTGAAGGCTAGTGGAGTTCTGCTGATTGACCTCAGCTGAAGATCTGGTCCTATATAACCATTCCGCAGAAGCTTTCGGCATTTGTTAGCCATTTGGAAAGTGAATGGAGGTTTGTTTTACTTTCGAAAGTCCAGTTTGTCAGACTGAACACGTTCCAGTGACAAGACAAACATAAATATCTTAAAATGTTTTTACCCAGGATACAGCTGGCAACTTTTCACTGAGTTTTTGAATATGCAATGATTTATGCCAGGCTTGATTCTCATGGGCAGCATTAAGATGAAGGTGCAGATATTCAGACATTCTAGTATCATACCAATATCCCGAGAGTCTATAGCAGCTGTCCTACCTTTAACCTAATAGTGACTCTTCATTATTAAGCTGAGTTAATGGATGGTCCTAATAATACTTTGTCGCAATCGCTGGTCTATCTCTGATAAATATTTCTCAGTGTATCATCATTCATGAGTCATTTGAAAGCAGAGATGGTGGTTATTACAAATACTTCCCAACACTGCCTTCCAGAATATCTGATCTGGAACTTGAGTATTTCTGAATTCAACTTGGAAATGATTAAAATGCCACAGTAACTTTGGCTATCTGTAACGTTACTAATAACTAAACTCTAAATGTAAAGCAGCCTTTCAAAACTATTCCAGTGTCACGTTACAGTGAACAGACATCATAATAAAGGTACAGTAAATCTGAAACAACTTCATTCAGTTGAACCTACATGTTAGGTATATAAAGAAAAAAAGAAAACTATTTGATGCTTTCGGGTGTGATATTGCAGGGATGTACCAACAGAAAATTTTGCTTTCAGAATTCTTTTAGCAAAACACTTCTGAGAATGTATGTATACAATTGTTTAAAAAAAATAAACCAGGGTTACTGACACAGATGCCAATTTGGTAGGGCATATGGAACATTTACACTTGCCTTTTTCATTCTTTCTTGCTGCAGCTGGTCCTGATTTAGTATGTGAAATTTTACTAGCAGGAGTGCTAATCAAGATGGAGATTCTGTGAAGAGTTAGTCATTTATGTAGGGGAGAACTATGGGTATCATTAAAAAGTAGGAGATCATCTATGGGAGGTACATTATCATTATCAACCTAATTTTTAAACTAAACAGAGAGAATGGTGCTGTAAGTATCACTTGAACAGTTGCAAAAGTGCAATGTGTTTCCTTGTAATGCTCAAGCAATCTGACTGCCACTGCATAAAGTTTTGGTGAGGGGAATCTTGAAACTTTGGGAAGCTGGGAGAAACCAGTAGTCACTGTTCTACACTTTTTCATAGACAAGATGATCAGCTTTTAAACAATGAACAGGTGTGAGCATTAAGATGAAATGAAACCAAAACTCTGGAACCAAATTCCAGGCTCAGGTGGTGAGTTTCATCTTCTGTAGAAACTTGCCTGAACCTTCAGCATCAAGTTCAAGGAGAGACATGTTGGTGGCTTTGAAGTAGGCTGTGCAGTCTTTTCCCCTTGTTTCCCCACAGAGGCAGAGAACTTCTGGACTACAGTGAGGATTTGGGGAAAAGAGGAAGCTTAGTGTGACATGCTGGGTGACAGACTGTGCTCTGAAAGGCCTGGGGATGTCTATCCCTAGTAAACAGATAAAAACCTGCCTGCAACTATAGTAGAATTCAACTTCTCAGGAATCAGGCTTCATACCTAGGCCTCTGTGCATCTCTGCAGCTATTACACTTTGGTATAACAGCTACTGGTGCTTGAGGCAAAGTATCAGGGAACAAAAACAGAAAATTCAGGTATTTCCAGAGAACTAGGAAAATGTCTCACTGTCCATGTCTACACTAGCCCCAGACTTCGAAATGGCCACGCAAATGGCCATTTCGAAGTTTACTAATGAAGCGCTGAAATGCATATTCAGCGCCTCATTAGCATGTGGGAGGCCGCGGCACTTCGAAATTGACACGGCTCGCCACCACACGGCTCGTCCCGACGGGGCTCCTTTTCGAAAGGACCCTGCCTACTTCGAAGTCCCCTTATTCCCATGAGCTGATGGGAATAAGGGGACTTCGAAGTAGGTGGGGTCCTTTCAAAAAGGAGCCCCGTCGGAACGAGCCGCGCGGCGGCGAGGCACGTCAATTTCGAAGTGCCGCAGACACCCGCATGGCCATTTCGAAGTTTGGGGCTAGTGTAGACATAGCCACTGACTCTAGTTTCCAAGATTGTGCTGTTTACACGATGGGGAGGAAGGCAGCAATCCTTCTCAGGTTTACATTAGATAACGAATTGAATTCCAACATTATGCTGGTACTTCTGAATGGGGATGTCTGACATTTAGAGATGGTGGGCATTTGGAAAATTTCCCATTAAATACTGACAGGTTTCTGTGAGCAGCATTTCTGCATTTCAGCTGGACAACTCTTTGGCTTTTCAAAGGAACCTAAGTGAGTTAACAGCTTGGCTTTCAGTGAGATTTGGGAATCTAATTCCCCGGGCTCATTGGAGAATATCAGCCAAGGTCTTACCAGTGCTTAATTTGTGGTGAGATAAGCAACTAGACACTGAAGATCAAACAATTTTTTTTTTTTATACTTTTGAAACTGATACAGCAAGCCTGGGGTTCCTGGGCTAAGAACCACCAAGCCCAGAGGTACCAGAGCTCAGCCCTTGCAAGTCCTGGCACAAATTAAACAGTGAATCTTTAGTGTCTATCAGCAAAGTTTACCAGATAACCAGCATTGTCCCCAGTTTCACTTCTTGTTCTTGTCATGAATAGAAAAACTAAAGACCAATTTCAGGGACAGCAAGAGCCAAACCATGTACAAGACTTTTTAAAAGAGACATCGTGAGCTTCCTGGGATATATGATATTTGCAGGGACTTGAGGTAGTTAAAAACTGACACATGGAGTACAGAAACTGTCTCTGCCAGAAGACTCAAGCTTTAAAATACCCATGTTTCACTAGCCTAAATACTGCCCTGCTAACTACTACCAGTATCTGGAGAGAAGGTTGACAGTTCTGATAGTTGCTCATAATCAGTATGGATAAGGGTAAGATTTTCTGAGCCTGCCAGGAAAGGGAAAAGAGATAGTGTATAACTGAGAAATTTAAGTAACTTCTGTTGGCTGGGACATTTATTTCAGATACTACCAGCAAAACATCTGAAGAAGGGAGGAGAACAACAGTCTATGTCACCGTAAGCAATTCAGTAATGTTTAAACCTGAACTACTGTCATGCAATGAAACATTTTCTGTAAACCTCCAAGTATGGCAGTTTTATTTAAGTGTTATGAAAAATATTGTCTAGTTGCATCAGCTGCCACACATGAGACAAGGGCTGGTGCCTGTAAGATATCACTTCTCAAATGCTATTTAGAAGGAAATAGGAAAAACCTGCTGCTTTGGAAAACCACCCAGAAACAAGGTACTTGGTTAGCCAAGAGATGAATAGCCTCGTGGTAAAGGGAAAGGAGAATTACTTCCTTCTCTGAGGCCTGAACAAAACATTTGAATTCTGTCCCTGGAGGCTTCTCACACTTCAAATTGTGTTTTAGTGCTCACAAGTACAAAAGTGTTATAAAACATAAATGAAAAAATCATCAAATGGCATGTCCACTTCACTGAATGAAATGGTGGCTGTGAAAAGCAAGTGTACAACAAGCCACAATTCTGAGCAGTTAACAGAATGAAAACATTAAAGAGCTCATCGGTGAACTGACATTGGCATTTAAAGGCTAGTTTCTAGCAAGTTCTGCATGAAGTTCTTAGCAGCAGGTGACAGTGACTGATCTTGTCTCTCACATAATTCTCAGGAAAAAAAAACTATACTGCGCCTTTATGAAAATGTTAACAGAAGAGTGAGGCACGATCACAACTACACTGAGGGTTGTCATATTCACTTCACCACAGACATATGGACCAGTGGTTAAATGTTCGATTACATGTCAGGCACAGCACATTAGGCAATCTTCCAGTCTGCCAGCTTTGCCTTGCCCAGCTCCAAGCTAAGTGTCATCAGGAAACAAGTAGGACTCTGCATTAAAGGGTCTGAAAAAAATTAGACCACAGTTAATTTGCAATGGGAGTTTTAGTTCCAGCACAAAATGTTCTTTATTTTCAGTTCCAGTGGGTCTGATTACCTAGTTCCTTGTACCTGGTGTAGTTATTTACACATTATGAAAGTGAATGAAAAGTGAGTATTAAACTGTAGTATTCTACTCTGCTAGAGTTTTCTACTCACTTTACCCAAAGTGCAAGACTGTGAAGAGTCAAAGCCCTAATGGCCAGCAGTGTTGCCAAACACGTTCTGTGTTTTCAAGTATTGAGGATATAAAATTATGTCACCATGGCTCAACCCAGCCTGGCCTGTCTTGCTTCAGCATGACTTATTGAAAATATGTTAGTGGAACGTAAGCTCTATGGACCTCTTGCCCATTTTGTCTAGGCCAAAAATATTTTGTATTGGCTCCAAGAAGAAAACTACTCTCCAAAACATCAGCTCATGCAGAAAATTCCAACTCAATTGGAACTCTACATAATTGTGTGTGAGTGGCTACTAGAGTAACAAAAAGCCCTGCTTCCATGCCTGTGCATGTTGAGAGACATAAGACTGGCAGAACAGTGGGTATGCTCATTGTCACACGCTAGAATCTTATTGCCAGTTTACTCAAATATCCTTTGCCTAAGTGAAACAATGACTTGAGAACTTAGGAGTGATATTGCCAGAATTTTATGCTGCCTGTGCTTGGCCAGTGCTTCCTGCTGGAAGACATTCAACATGACTTTGAAATGAAGGAAACAATGCTGAAGACATTTATTATGAGGAACTTTAGCACTTCCTGGTTTCACAGCAAACTCTTTTCCAACAAGAAGTGCAGGAGCTCCAAGGCTCACCTGACCATATTGCCACTAACTTCTCAAATGATCACATGAAATAGATGTTTAGCTACACACACAATATGATTCCATTGGTTGCCAGTAACCTCTGCGCTTCCAATCTTATGTTTCAGAACTTGGATGTGCAACTTCAAACCTGTCCTCAGGCACCAATATCAGAAGAATAATTGGAAGGGGAAAACATTTGACAGCCCAGAATGACAAATGACACAATAAAAGCCACACTGTACCATCAGCAAAACTGGGAATAAATTCCTGCCATTTTAAATGCATCTGTGCATATGGCTAGGGTTGAGCATATGGTGCTCAGATACTGTACCATGGTGATGAGTGTATGAGTAGGTGTATGAGAACCTGTATTAGTAGGACTGGATAGGGTAAGGACACTCAGGCAGAAACAGCCTGTCTCAGTATTTGTAGAAGAGTATGTACCCTGTGCAGAATTTGAAGGGTACTCCTCAGGTAGTATGCAGGGGAGTCAACCATGGATAGCAGTCTCTTTGCTCCTTAAATCACCCACAAGTGACTGCATTTGCACAGGGCATCTTCAGGGCTGATGGCAGTGTTGTTACAGGCAGAAGGACCTGCTTAATGCAGCCTGTGATGTCTTACTTTTAAAAAAGATAAAACTTGACAGCTTGCCAAATATCACATCTGCCTGACTTTGCACCTCGGAGGGTGAAGCTGAACAGCAAGGTGATGAAGATGAGTAAACCTATCAATTAACAGTATGGGGGCTACTCTGTCTCTTTCTGTCAAACAACTGTAGGTGATCTCCTCCCCTGCCCTTAAAAGAAGTCTCACTGCCTGTTGGCGAGCTGGCAAATATAGCTTGCAACACCTGTGTGACAGATAGGCACAGCTGTAAGCATGCTGCTGTTGATCCATCTGTAGAAGGCACCACATGCCAGTGTTTATCTTAAAATCTTGGGAGGAAGGGGATGGGCAGGGGGGACGTGTTGTATACAGTTAAGATTTCTTTTTCCCCATAATTCATCCTTTATTTTCCCTCAAAGGTTAGTGTTTTCATCTCCTTCTTACTATAACTGTGTCAGTGAATACTAATGAGACAATACAACCCAAGACAATCATTGACTGAGTGAATAAATTCTTTGCTTACTGAACACCTGTGATTTGACTTACAAGGCAAGTTGAAGCTGGCTTACCTGATTATAGATAAGTATTTTGGTTAGCACCTCTGGGTTTCCATCTCTAATTGCTGGTAATGATAACACTTGAATCATAATTTGATGGTCTGTAGGTTTCTCAGCTGTCTCTCCCCATGCAAAATAGATAATGGAATATTTTGCCCATGACACTGAATATGTGTTTTGTATGCAATAGATCAGCATTGTGTAAATTTTATGAACAACTTCTATTATCTTTGAAACCACAGAAACAACAAACAGTTATAATTATAGTCTGAAGATGCTGCAGTGTTTCAAATATGCCTACAGTAGTGGTATTACAAAGAAAATGTTCTGTTCGCCTGCAGCTTTCACTATGCTCAATGACATCATAATTATGCTCTGTTTGAGCTGAAACTTCTGTCCTTAAACAGAAACAGCTTGTCTGAAACCTCTTAGGTTTTCCTTCTGATTTCTTTTGAGTCTTCATTGAGTTAAAACAGTCAAAAAATGATGGCTGTAGGATAGTGCATTTTTATAGGCTTTGTGTCTGTGTTTGCTAACAGTAAGTTATAGATATGCTGTGTGGTTGTATTTGGGGAATTAATTCATGTTATTTAAAACCTCTTTATGTGTAACTGCTATTTGTCAACTTGTGATCTTCTGATCCTTGAATATTTGACAATCCTGTGATTTGTGATAATGGAATTACAAAAAAAAGTGATCAACAAAGATAGTACATTATAAATGTGCAAAGTAAGACCTTAGATGTTTGAAGAAAAATGAGCTTTAGAAAGAGGTAATGATATTGAAGAAATATTTGAACAGTTCAAGCGTTGGAAGCATCCACATATCTTTAAATATGCAGTCAAAAGTAAACATACCTGAACCTGACCCTCAGATACTGTAAATCACTGTAGCTCCATTGACATGAATGAAGGTGTGCTGCTTTATACCAGCTAAGTATCTGTCCCATGTCCAAAATGTGAGGTTTGTATTTTCTAATGTTTGTTCTTAAATGTCAATGTAGGATCACTTCTAGTCCCAGTGGATGCTGATTCCAATCACACAAAATCACTGCAGTCTAGATCCTCAAAAATCAATGGGATTCAGGTGCCTAAATTTAAAAAGGAAAACACAATTGACATGAGAACTTAAATTGTAAAACAAGATTCAACTCCTCCATCCCTGCCCAATTATTTTAAACTTTCATGGATAGACACAGCATAATTCTGCAAATTGTATATGGGCCTCTTTTTAATGCATACATAGCTGTGGCCATACTAGCCCTCTGCTTTCAGAGGGGGCATGGTAATGAGGCATTTCGGCCATTTGGTTTTGGGAAGAAGGGGCTTTCGAAATCAGGAGCAACGTTTCAAAAGGCCCCCGGCTACATGGGCAGCATGCATTTCGAAATCGGCACTTTCAAAGCATGCATGGCTGCCATTATGCTAATGAGGTGCTGCATATTCATGGTAGCACCTCATTAGCATCTGCAGAAGTGCCACATTACCATGCCCCCTCCAAAAGGAGGGGCTAGTGTGGCAACAGTCCAGGTGTTTTATGAGTATTTTCACTTTGTGACCCTTGTTATGATTTTAACTGTGATTTGAATGGAATATAGTAATTTATTTATCACTCTGAATGATGAGTTAATAGTTATTCAAATCCCCACCCCACTGTACCAGTGCAAAGCATCCACAAAATTGGTTTAACCAGATATCCAAATGGCGTAGAGGTGGTCACTTATCCTCAGTCTCTCATGTATGGGTTGTACAGGGCCAAGGAAAATGGGTGTATGCTACAGAGCTACTGTACTCCGTTCATTGCCTTCATGTAGAGTGACCATATTCCCCTACGGCAAATGGTATGACGGGCTGCTGGTCCATATTAGGACTTCTCAGTGGTGGGGGCAGCTGCTCCTCAGTGAGGCACCAGAGATGGGGGATCTGCAGCTTCCTAATTGAAGGGGAGTAGAGGATGGGGTCTGCACAACCTCCCAGCAGGGGAATGCCAGGAAATGAGGAGGCCACTCCATGGCAGACCCCACCATCAGTGGGTGCTGCTTATGTGGGTGCCAGGGAATGGGGCAGCCTCCCAGTGGAGGAGCTCCCTGGCTGTGGGAGCTGCTGCCTTGCCAGGAAACAGGAGCCCCACAAGATATGAGACAATTAGCCCATTTTCTGAAACAAGTTGGGATATCTGTGAGGCAGCTTAAATAAGGCACTGTCCTGGGAAAAACGGGATGACGATTGAATCAGTCCCAGCTGGTGCCAAGAGTGGGTAAAGGGCAGGCATAAAGGTGGCACACAGCCACCTTTGCCTCCCCTTTACTTCAGATTGATCTTTGATCAGTGCACAGACAGAAGAAATTGGCCTTTGGTATTTTAACTTCATATATGTAGAGATGCTCATGTATTAATCACTTTGGTAGCCCTTACATCAACAAAGGGGTGATCTGTATATCCTTATGAAGGAAGACTTACTGTATTCAGGATTTAATAGTACAGCAAATACCATGGGTCCTGCCACTTCATGTGTTAACATAGAAGGTAAGGATCTTTCAATATTTTACTTCCTTTTTACTCACCTGCAGCAGGAGAGAGTAGGCCTGAATGGTGTCCAAGTAACCAGGGAAGACCGTAGTGATAGCACAATGATTGAATAATAGAGCGCAGAACAGTACAGTAAGAAACCAGTGGAGTGTGCGAACAGCTGACCACATAATAATCACTAGGATTTTGAAGTGGTTTTTCATTAACACAATGGAGCCACATGGTCTGTTGATTTAATCACAAACCACAAAATCTGGAGATGTGATTTTTCATCATGGACCTGCACCAGCTCTACTGCATGACCATGGTAAAGTCACTTAGCCCCTCTGTCTCAAGTTCTCCATCTGCAAAGAGATGCTAATAAAGAATTGTTGTGAGTTTTAATTCATGAATGTGTTAGGTGCTTTGAGATCCTCTGAGGGGAACAATGTCTTGAAAAGAACAAACTACTGCAACCAGATCCTCATCTTCTGTAAATCAGCATCATTACATTGAAATCAAAGGACTCACCCCACTGGAGCAAAGCAGATTTACACCAAAGAAGATTCTCCCCCTACAAACTTATGGAAAGGAAGCTGCCACCTCACTTTCAGGAAAGATTTTTAGTGGGACCACATTAACCCTAGCAGAGGACCCTAAATTTATGGTGTATGCCCCCAGCTAGGAGGAACTGTAAAGGTAAATTGTGAGAATAATGTCAAAACAATGACGAGTCCTGTGGCACCTTAAAGACTAACAGACTTATTTGGGCAAAGTTTTCATGGGTAAAAACCACTTCATCAGATATATAATGCCAAAATATCTGGAAAATTTGTCTAGAAATGTTTGCTTTTGTGTGGAAAAAGTGTAAGGCAAGTTAGAAGCCTTGTAGCAGTAACAGCAAGGTGGCTATGTTACTCTGTATCCTAACAAAACAAAAAAGCAGCCATGTAATACTTTAAAGATTAGCAAAATAATTTATTTGGTGATGAGCTTTCATGGGGAAGACCCACTTCTTCAGATGACTATCTCCATAGCTAATACATTATTTTGTTAATTTTTAAAATTCCACGTGACTGCTTTTTGGTTTTTTAGAAGTCTTGTGTTACTTTTGATGCTGCTGCCAATGACAGGGTTAAATAGGTGTACAGCTTCTGTTTGTAATTTTACAGAACTGATATAATACAATCAGTGCAAAAATTGCAAATAGACCAGCCTGAAGATTTTAGCAAGTTGAAAGAAATTGACCCTCTACTTAGGACGTGTCTGGGCACAAATTGAAGTCAATTGAATAAAACCAGTACAGTTAAATTCTGCAACCCCCTGTATTGTATTCTACAGGTTAAAGGGGCAAGGTAAACTAATAGTAACCAGGTTTAACTTGACATATGAGTGTCCACATACAAAATTGCGATGATTTGTACTAAACCAGTTTAAGATCACGCCTATAGTTAGTTAAATCCACAAATCTTTGTGTATAGAACTTCCCTTCATTTCTGGATTCTCTACTGTTCTATTACACAATAAACTGAGGTGCTGATTATGCAACAGATAATGTAGTTGTTAATGATCAAGTTAATGTTAAAAGCCATTACTGTTCATTGACATAATTCTTGGAACATTATGCCAGAGTAGTGCACCTTTGTGAAGCAACAAAATTGAAATGTTAAAAGTTGAGTGTCTGAATTGAGTGCCTGTGAAATCATTTAGACAAGATCATTGTTGTTGCCATTGTAAAAGAGCTGGAGAGTGACAGAATGAGAGAGAGAGAAACACCACACACTGGAATATCTTTCCTGGAGACAAATATAAAGGAATTAGGATGCCTACTTCCTCTCGCCATGCTGGAGAGTCCTCACCTGACAGCAGAGCACCCTCCTCTGGCAGCTTGCCAAAGATAAAAGCCTGCACAGAGCTGTTTGATGACTGGAAATTTTTAAGCAAGGCTAGAAAAAGACACTCATCACCGTCTGTCCTTATGTGTTGCGCTAATACAGGGCCAGAACTGTCCCTTCCATAGGATTAGGTGGGGTGACTGCTCCAGGTCCTGCACTTTTGGGGCTCACGTGGCAGCAGTCCCAGCCATCCTATGGATGGGCTGAGGGGAGGATGACCTAGGGGAAGGTATGGGTGGCTGGGGTAAGCAATTGCAGTAGCAGAAGGGGGTCATCTGACCGCCCCCCCTGCACTCAACACACAACAAGAGCAACAGTCAACTCTGCTCCAATGTGGCCTTCTGGCTCACTGAGTCCAATTTGTCCATGTGCAGCTGTGGGAGGAAGGCCCAGGGAGGCAATCCCCTGCTGCTACTGCTGTGGTGTCCTGCCCCAGGTAATTCCCAGCCAGGCTGGTTGGGGAGAGGGTCAAGGTGGGGGCAGAGCTGGGAAGGGCAGGGGGCTGCAGCACAGAGAGGGTTACCTAGGGCAGGAGTACACAAAGTAGGGGGTGTGGCATTTCATAAGGGCTTTCATGATCAGCTGCTGGGTCTCAGGCTCATGCATCTCAGTAAAAATGATGAAATATGTTTCTGTTTTTATATATGTGTATTCAAATGTATATACCAATTAATAAAGTTTTTACAGTCTACATACTTATTTTCTTATACATGCTGAAAGTTTTTTTTTTTCCTTATGAACACACCCGACATATTCATTGGATCGGATTATCTTAGACTGGTTGTGGGGGAGGAGGCAGTTGCTAATTACAAGGACAAAAGGTGGGGCCTGATGTAAAAAGTTTGCTCACCTCTGACCCAGGATCTCACATCTGGGACACTGGTGTGGGGGGATTGCCCCAGGTCCCGCTCTCCCCTTGAGATGGCCCTGTACAGGGACCACCAATTGTATCTAAGTAAAGGCCATGTGCCAGACCTCTAGGCAGTGTCACACCTACCTTACTTACATTAAACAAGTACGGGGTGGCCATCGGAGACTAGAGACCCAGTGAGCAATGTTCTAGTTTGGTCTGTGAGCTAAGATTGCATGCTGAGATCTGCGGTGTTCACAAATTACCCTTTGTAGTAAGGGGAGCCATAGGTCACATCATAAAACTCCATGAGCCATACACCACCCATGGGCACCACTTTGCCCATACTAGCTTTAATAAAAAAAAAAAAGAGGAAGAACACAGAATTGCAGTAATGGCTTAACCAACAGACAGACTATTAAACGCCTGCAGTGGAGGGGCACTTTACTGAGCAATATACTACACAACAAGCTTGTGTTAAAACATTGACTCACAACATTTGGTCCATAAAAATAGTTACATTCTCAGGGACTCCTGGCAGTGATAGCTTTAATGTAGGATCTGTGTCATGGTGTAAAATAAACAACTTCTGACAATACAGTAAATAGACAAAAGTAACAGCAGAAATCTTTCCATACTAAATAACAAGCATATGAACTGGTATTAAACAATGTTAATGTTGTTGCATCACAAAAAAAGCACAGTGCCACAGTTTTGACATAAAAAAATAATGTATGTCCTCTGACGTTTCAATACAACTGGGCACCTAGTAAGTTGTGTTGGTGCCCATTCATAGAAAAATACTGAAGTCTATCTATTGCATGATGTTTCTACTGTGCAATTGTGACCAGACATGGGTATGTGTTGTGCCAAAACTTTAATATTATCATAATGGAGCTTTTGTTTGTGAATTTTTACATGCCCTTAAAAATTGTGCAGCACAGAAATATTGTAGAATCGTTAAGTTTCCACAGTGTTATAATAAGATCAGATCCATTCTCTGCCAATGAGTTTGGCTGTGTTAGTAGCAGCAAGATCCAATATAATTAGGAATAGACAAACTCAGTCTGTATTATTCAGTCCATCTCAAACTATTTACTGTGTTCTTAGTTTCAGGTCTGGAGGAGTTGATACAAGGATACTGGGCCCACTTTAATTTTCCCTCTTCTGAACTCTCAATACTACAGGTTGAACCTCTCTCATCTGGTACCCTTGGGACCAGATCAGTGCCAGATAAGAGAATTTGCTGGACAATGGGAGGTTGATATTTTCTAGTAGCGTTACCAACACTTCCACTGCTTACTGGGCTCTTAGAAGACAATTAGGGGTAAATTACAGCTAAATAACAGTACAGAACACTGAGAGCCAGGACTGGTGGCTATAAATAAACTTTATGGGACCACAAGAAACTTGGCCACACCCATAAGTGATCATCCTGCTAACTAAAATCATGCTGGCTTATGGAGTTTGCAGGCGGATAGAGTTCTGGATTAGAGAGGTTCAGCCTGTGCTTCTTTCCAATCCTTCAGTAGATGGTGAAGCCTTTCTAATCTTCCATTGTAACTCTCTATAAATGGCCTGAAAATTTCTGTCGTGGCACTCTTAACTCTGCCCTATAACTCCAGTAAGCCCTAGCTCCTGCCGCTGCCCCAAGACTGTGCAAAGTGTTCTGTGCCTCCTGTAAGTCTCCCATTCAGAATATCCTGTTCTGGGTTTTCTAGCCTGACATGATATGGAATATGAATGGTAGTTAGAGCATATAACTAAAAAAAAAAAACAACCATCAAACCATAATTCAGTAGGGGCCAGGGCCAATATGTAGATTACCAAGAATCCTGGGCCCTACAGGGGTATCTACAATTATGGTATGAGAGTATTAAGGGCACAAACCTATTTGTAGGTCACAGACTGGGAGAAAGATAAGACCTATAGATCTGCCTTATTTATTCTTTTCTATCATGACCATCAGTATAATTTCAAATTCCCATATAGATACTTAAGCAAAATATGAATTCATGCAAAGTGGACTATACTTTCTTTCACTTTCTTAATTGTGCAGTTTTTTGATTTGATTGTTTTTATTAATTTCCAGGAGAAGCATTGTTGATCCATTTTGCTGTCTTCCTTGTGGAGGGATGATATGCTTTACAATATGCCCTAAGAATAGCAAAAGATGGGATGCACCCTCTTCTCTGGAAATGTGAGACTCTACAGCCACAGGGAGAATCCAGCCTTCACTTCTGAGGCTCTGACCCTTCAACCATCAGCTGTAATATTTGCATTAGATTCATCTGCTGCAGTGGGACATATGGAGTGGGTTTAGAGGCTATGGAGGGTTTAAAGGTGAAAACAGAATCACATAACTAACTTAAAATTGGAGAGGATGTCAAAGTGATACACAGGAGCATTATGTGTTTTCAATGGTTTGACCCACTTATATACAGGTGAGCTGCTGCATGTTGGCCACAAAGAAGTTGTATCTGGTCCTTCATTGATATTTCTGGCAGAATTAGAGCAGAGGGGAAGAAGGCATGGTTCACCATGGCTGTATCTGCACTACATTCTTCTTTCAAAATGCAAATGAAGTGCTGATTTACAAATCTCGCACCTTCTTTGCATAATCTCTTCCAATTGCATTTTTGGAAGAGATTTTTTTGGAAACCCCCCCCCAGGAGTGTAGATGGGTTTTTTTCATAAAAAATTACCCTTTTTCAAAAGAACCCTTATATCTCATTTTTTCAGGAATAAGGGTTCTTTTGAAAATGTTTTTTTTTTTTGTAAGGGAACCCCATCTACTCTGCTGTTTTTGTTTTTGGAAAAGTGTCTTCCGGAAACATGATCACACAAGATTATGCAAATGAAGCACAAGATTTGTAAGTCAGCTGTTCATTTGCATTTTCAATCTCCCTCAATTGCATTCCTCCTCCAAATTGGGAATGTAGCGTAGACGTAGCCCATCTGAATATGAAAAGAAAAATTTCAATCTCCTGACTAGCGTAGATGGAACCTAGCACATCATTCCAATATTGTGAACTGAGCCTCTCAGAGCAGTGATGCAGCTAGCAATGGCCCATGGAAGTGAATTACCATGACATTGTTAGGGCAGCTGGACTCAGTAGAAGCTGAGGTTGTGGCTCCTTGGGGTATCTAAAATAATTTTTCCATTCCTGGTGGCATCATTTGCATTTTAACTGAGTAGAGGAGGAGCCACCTGCTTTTCATACAGGTTTCTGTGTGTTTTCATACTTGGGGTAGGTGGTGAATGTCTGCACTGCATGACGCAGTAATTCAGACCTGGGAGTTACCATCATATTCTGACATTGAAATCTATAGCTTCCGACTGTCATTTTGGCAGTCTAACTTAGGACTCTGCGCTAGAGCTCTGAGCAGGGAGGAGCAACTTTCTATTTTACAGCCTAGAGCCTAACTTAGAAGACTGGATGAAGCAAGGTTAGCGCTGCTGTGCTCAGTGCTGAAAGGCCTGTAAGCAAGTCAGATGCAACTAATTACTAATGGTGTTAAAACTCCTGTGATATGTAGCAATATAAGGGATATTTGCCCTTGTCTACAGGAATGAGGAGACTGTCCTGCACTTGTACCATAACGCAGTTTGAAGCCTGATGGTCAAAGGTCAAGGATATTGGAAAAGAACAAGTGTTTAAGTCTGATTAACACCATCTTTGCAATAAAACCATATTGATAGGGAAAATTAGTGGCAGATGGTTAGACCATTTGTGTAAAGAGAGTTCAGCTGGTGCTCTAGAAACCTTTGATGGCTCACCGGGCTAATAAGACGCCATATTTGAAGGAAGGAACTAAAACAGGTGTCTGCATCCTGTGGCTCTGGAGCCACATGCAGCTCTTTAAGACTTTCTTTGGGGCTCCCCACACTATAATTGCAAAGTAAAAAAAAAAAACTACTGATGATTTTTGATAAACAGTGAATATCAAAAAGTGCAAGGAACAACTCATATCTAAATAGCAAATGCTATGTGATCTCAAAACTTTGGATAACTCTCCCTTTAATATGTGCAGTGCATTATGGGATATGATGTATCTGTGTTTTGATCATGTTGCTAATAAAGTCTTGATTTTGAAAAAAAGGAAGATTGACGCACTCCTGCTGTGACGGGCAATGTGTATTTTAGGAAAGAGAACTGAAAATAAAAGCAAAGTAAAACTGGCATAATTAAAGTGAGCTCAAGAGTGAATGTCAGGAAGACGGTGGTACAAACACACATGTAAAGTGTGAGGAAATAGAATATGTAAAAGTTTGTCAACGTCCTGCAGTACACATGTATTACATTACAAATCATTGTGTGTGCTGCTCTTAAAATAGGGGGTTACAATAAGTATAGTTTGAAATTATTTATTAAGAACTATCTCATATTCACACTCATTGCGGCTCTTTTTGATATTTTGGTTGTCGACTCTTGAACAAAAGGAAAGGCTGCATGTCACCACACAGTTGCAGGACAGATGACTGAGGAAAGCCAGTGTCTACTGCTAGTTTCAAAATAGCCTGAGTAAGCAGCCAAAGGAAAACTGAAAATATATTTTATTATTGGGTCTTTCATTTCAGTGGCCTCAAATCCTGGATCTAGTAGGATGTTGAGAAAAAGCAGTAACTGCTCATCCACACTGTTCCATTTAATGCATTGTTTCTCTTAAAGAGGTTTTATTAAAAAGCAGCAGAAAACATTGCACTGTAGGAGCTGCTCTATGGGACTTCCCCCTTCCAACTCCCCAGGCCTCCTTTCTTGTTTTTTTTTTTTTTTTTTTGGAAGGCCAAAGTGTTTGTTTCTGGGCAGTAATAAAAAGGAGAAGAAACCACATAGAATCTGTTAAATGTAAATAAAACAACACCAAACAATAGGAATACCCTCTCCCCATCCCACAAATAGTTTATGGATTAAGATCAGCTTTTATCCAAACAAATATCCCTGCTAACCATAGGGATCTATGCTGTGTGTTTCAAGCCTAAAACTAGGGCTGTATAAAGGAAAGTGCAGATGCAGCCTTCACTACAGTAGAACTTTATGAATGGGGCACTCTAATAAATATTACAACTACTCATCACATCAGAATTACTGTGCAAAGTATGTCTGTGCACAGGTCACTGCTTTTTATGAACACGTCTAACATTGGAAAAGCAGCCCATTTTGACCTTTGAAGCCTGTTGCAAAGTCATTGCTGAGATATTATTTGAGTAGCTTGAGGTAGAATAATGTTCAACTCAGCTTCCTGGAGCTGCATTTGAAATGCAATTAATTGACTGCTGTTAGTTGTCAATTAACATTTATTATCAATTAGTTCATCAAATTGATTACTTGGCAGGACCTTAAAGCCTAAATGCACTCCTTTCCATTATAAATATGTCTATAAGAGTAAAAGCTACTCACTAATTGATGTCAAACTGAAATTGCTTATGTTGGTCAAGAGACAGAGCACATTGTGTTTTTTTTAAATCCATATTAAATGAATTTTGCACAAAATACATTACTGTCACGTTAAAAACCCTCCCTATCTCTTTGGTGCATGTGAGTGATTTTTAAAAAGTCATTAGGGTATATAGCCCAGTATGAGAACTGCAGGTAGGACAAGATTTTTCCTGCTCTAGAAAGGTGACGCTTCCAAGCTAACTGGTATAAATCTGACTTCATTGGCCTCCCTATCAAAATGGTATGTGGAATAAATATGTGACATGAAAGCAGTTCAGGCTTAGCAGCTATCGTATGAAATTATTTACATTTCCTCCCCTACATTCCTCCCACCCCCCACCTGCCCCTATAGTTTTGTGTCAGGTTCAGAAGGGCAGTTTTTTCACTACAGGCTTGAAGAAGAATTACTAAAGAGGATCTCTTTGTGGTTGAAATGTGTGGATAGTGATTCCTAGCTGAGTGCTGGCAAAAGAAAAAAAGGGAGGAGGGGGGCAGATTTTTTTCGGCTCTTATTTGTACAGACAAGTGTGCTCTTCATTCAGGAAATATGTTCTGTGAGATACTTATGGGGGGTGTGTGTGGAAGGGGAAAATGCAGTGTTGGTGGTTACTTTTACAGAAGCCACTGAAGTGGAAGTTGCAATCACTGCCATGATTGACTCTCCCCTCTCTGCAGCCTAGGGCTGAGGCACAGATAAAATCATGAAGTGTATCGCTTAACTTTTTACACACACAAAATAGCTGAGAGGGACTCCTCACTTTCATTGCCTTTGTGCAACCTGATTATTCCTGCCTCCCCCAAAACTGTGACCTAAATATGGCTGAAAGACACAACATGTGACCTGCTTAGTGCTGCCTGTCATGGCCTGGAGCCACAGCAGGAACTCTATTAGTGGGAACATCACAGATGCTACCAGATGGCCAACATATTGTCCAGAGATGACCCATGTATAATTGCAGAAAGTTCAATACATTCAGGTTTTGAATTTAATTGCATTGACCACCTTAGCTACTGCTGCTACATGATTTAATTTATTTAAGGTGGAAACTTGCTTTGACAGAGGGAGAAATCCTTATGCTTTTCACTTTACAGATTTTATATTCCACACAGAAAATAGCCCAAACTCTTTATTTACAGATGTGTCAAACTGCATTCAGCTAGTCCCAGACTTGCCCATTGACTTAAAGCAATGGGTTTAGGTAAGATACTTGGGATCAAGTTCAGCAGACTTTACTCAAGCCAATGATCCCTGGGGGTCAATGAAACTGAAAAATGTGCAAGAAACACTATTGAAGTACATGAGAAGTTTGCCCTGGTAAAGATTGCAGAATATAGCCCTTGTTGTTTTGTTTTTTAACTTAAGTGGGAATATTATTAGAGAGAAGGAATTGTCTTGTTAAGACACTGGACTGAGATTCAGGAAAAACAGGGCTGACCTTGGGCCTGCTCCAAAATACAGCAGGCTGTAGATCAGGCCCTATGTGCCTCATCTCCCCTCAGCTTCTGTCTCTTGTCCAGAGGTTCTCAAACTTCACTGCAGGCTGCTTCTGACAACAAAGTTACTACATGACTTGGGAAGGGACGTGAAGCCCAATCCCTGCCATCCTGGTGGGGAGAACAGAGGGCTGCAGCCTGGGCTGTGCTGCCCCAGATGAGGGGAGAGGGGCTGCAGCCTAGGGCCTGCTGCCCCTGGTGGGAGCAGAGGTTGGGCTTCAGCTTCAGCCCTGGGTCCAGCAGTCCACATAGGCTGACACATTGTGGTATACAATACCAGCAAGTTATTTTTAGCTGGTGTGGTTTACTTAAATGGCGCAGAAGGAGCTGGCTGCCCCATAGCTCCTATCTGGCATGGCTGTACAGCCCCCAGCCTTTCCTTGCATCTCTCTGTGCAGCAGGTCAGGACTGTGAGGCAGGGCTGGGAGTGGTACAGTAGCCGGAGAAGCTGCCACTGTTCTGCCCCTTTCCCTGCTGGCCCTCCCAGTCAACCCCATCCCCATCCCGTCAGCCCAGTGCTGCTGTACGCTGATGGAGATGCAGCTCCATGGAAATGCAGGGTTGGGAGGTCTGCTCCTTTCCCTGCTGGGAGATGGGGCAGGAAAAGGCACAGAACTGCCAGCACTCTGGCAAGCTGTACCATTCCCAGCCCAGCTCTGTCCTGCCCCAGCCCTGACCTGCTGTACTCAGATGGAGATGCAGCTCTGTGGAAGGGTGGGGCTGGTGGTTCTGCTTCGTTCTCCCCTGCAGTTTCTGGGAGAGCCCTGAACTGCAGAACTCTCCCAGGAACTGCAGTGGAGAAAGGAGCAGAACAGCAGCAGCCCCTCACTGGTGCAGCTGTGTGGGAGCACCAGGGGCAGTACAGCAGTTGTGCTGGAAGAGTTGCCAGCCCTGAGCTGCCCAGCGACCTCACGTTCAGCTCCCTTATTGAAATCTTCAGCTCAGCAGGTGGAAGACAGAGCGGACATCTCCCCACACCCCCAGGAAAAGTGGGCTGGGTCATGGGGAAGGAACAGGGAGAGCATCGGGACCCCAGGAAGGGATGGAGTGGGAAGAAGTCACATGGTGCAGGAGCATATGGTGTCTCTTAGCTGGTACCCCCCACCTATCAGTAAGAATGGATTCTACTTGCACCATTACCTGTGTCCCAGCAAGTCCAATACCGGCCCTAGCAACCCCATTAAAACTAAGGTCATGATTGGTCCAGAGTTTAGGAACCGCTGGGCTAATGTGTTTATACTGTAAACTAATAATCGTGAAGGGCTGCCTTTTAAGAGGAGCATGTACATCATCTAGTGTAATGGTGCCCATTCTAGGTTTAGGGCCTCTAAGTGCTGCTGTAATCTGCATGACAGTATATAAAATCCCAACCATATTTATGGCCTATTACCACATTTGACCCTGCAGTATATCACATTGTATCCATTACACACCCTTGTATTCAGTCTTCTTGTTGATTCACTGGATTTCAATCAGGAAAAACAGTCAATGTGAATCGTCACTAGATGACTTGATAATCACATTATTTTTGTTTCATGTAATAAAGACATCAGTTGAGGTTTAGGAATGGGCCCAGCTCACAAGGCTCAGATCCACATCCAAACATATGGTCTGAAGAAGTGGGTCTGTCCCACGAAAGCTCACCTAATAAACTACTTGACTGCTTTTTGTTTTGATAGTGTATAGACTAGCACGGCTTCCTCTCTGTTACTATTCAACAGGTGGTATTTGGATTTTGGTTTGGCCCACTGTAGAAAAGAGAGGCTCTCTTCAAGGTTCAGTGCCAGATCCCCTCTGCTACTAATTATAGTGGTGATGGGTTCAGGTTGTGGTGTGGCCTTGCCCCTTACCAAGCATATGACAGTAATTTCCCTTATGAATAATAATCAAACTTGTAGTTACCTTACGTTCAGAAACTTTTTGTTGGTGGAAAAACTGAAATGGTATTTCATTTGTGAAACAATGAAGAAGTGTTTCAGTTTCTTCTTTGGATATTGTTCTTTTTTTTCAGGCTGTCACTTATCAAAAGTAATCAGCATGGTATGTGTTATTGATTTTGTAATGGCTCCTTGAATGGTTTGGGCCCAAGACTGTTACACTGTGTGATGATATCATTTGAGTCATATGTTGGGTAAAGGATGACTTATTAGAAAAACCCTCCACTATTCTGTGTTACTTGGATAGTTGAATACCAAAGACCTTTTACCAGAAGGCCTAGTTTCTTTTCTCATACCCTCTGATGTGACCAGACAGCACTCTTTCATTAATATTCATCTGAACAGTTTACCCTCCACTGTATTGTGTTTTAAAAATACTGTAAAATAATGTTGTAAAGGCTGTGGTACTTGTGGTACTTGTGGTACAGCAGTTGTAAAGTCCTACAAATCTAATTCATGACTTGATGTCTTGGCCATGCAAATGGCTATTTCGAAGTTTACTAATGAAGCAATGAAATACATATTCAGCACCTCATTAGCATGAGGGTGGCCGCAGCACTTCGAAATTGACATGGCTCGCGGCCGCGCGGCTCGTCCTTTTTGAAAGGACCCCGCCTACTTCGAAGTCTGCTCATAAGAATAAGGGGACTTCGAAGTAGCTGGGGTCCTTTTGAAAAGGAGCCCTGTCTGGACGAGCTGCGCGGTGTCAAGCCGCATCAATTTCAAACTGCCGCAGCAGCCTGCATGCTAATGAGGCGCTGAATATGTATTTCAGCGCTTCATTAGTAAACTTCAAAATGGCCATTTGCATGGCAATTTCAAGGTTTTGGGCTAGTGTAGACATGGCCAAGGTGGATTTAGACTTCTTTGTATCACCAGCCCAGAAAAAAGCCCAGCTACCCCAGAAAATCCAGCCCACAGTTTGAGACTCAGATCAAAGTATTTTTTATATAAGGGATTCACTTCTTCAATACACAGGCCACATTCACCAAAGATATAAACTAGCATGACTCTTTTACCCTCCACAGAGCTATGCTGATTTATACCTGTAGACTATGTGTCTCATTCCATTTATTCCTTTATTTAAATATCTGAATCAAAGTGCATTCAGTAGGATTGGTCTAAGTTGCCTTTGGATTAGGCTCTGAGGATCCTGCTCATTGGATTCAATGAAAAGAATTAGTTCTATAATATTTCTGGAAGGTTCGGTGGTATAGCTCTATGAATTTACACCAGTTGACCATTTTTGTATTATATTAACATAGAGCCAGTGTAATTCTTGGAAACACTACACTTTCTTTTGGTGTACATTGAAGTAAGTGGAATTTGACTTTCACATGTTTTTACTTTCCAATATTCATTTTTTTTATTTTTTTACTCACAGTTAGAGGGGAACTACTCATTAGAAGAGATCACTTTTAAAAAGCAGAAAGACATCTGATTTCTTGAGCTATTTTCACCAATAAACATTTTCTTTATTCATATCTGTCATTTAGCTAAAGCTGAAACAAACTGAAATGGATTACTCTTGATGCTGGATATCACCTTTTAAGCTTACTTTTTTAACTTTTCTAAAATTAAGACTTCCCTATGTGGGATGTTTCTAGCTAACCTACTTACTACAGTCACAACTTTTACTTGGATAAGTGTTCTGTAAGCATCATTTGAGTAAGCAGCAGTGATATCTAAGCTGTGTCTACATGGCAAAGTTAACGCGAAATAACAGGAGTTATTTCAAAATTACTTTGGCAGCATCCAAGCAATGCACACACTATTTCAAAATAAAATTGAAATAGCAGATGCATTATTTCGATTCTGGCAAACCTCATTCCACAATGAGGTTTAATGACTATTTCAAACTCACTATTTTGAAACAGGTGCTATTAAGACATAGAATAGCACTATTTCAAAATACGCCATAAAGGGTTCCAATGGCACTATTTTGCTCTGGACCCAGAAATCCTATTTTGAAATAGCCTGGTGCTATTTTAAAATGCATTTTTTGTGTGGATGCATTATTTCGAAATGTCTTATTTTGGAAAAACATTGCCATATAGACGTAGCCTTAATGGGCAGTAGATTGATCCCAAGAGGATCTTGCCCTATTACAGAATCTTTCAGTCCAGATCACTATTTACTTGTCTGAATGATTGAGATTAGCTAACTATAAATGTGTGTTGCACTGTTCTTAAGACTGTGTACCAACTCAAGATGCTCTCAATTTAAGTTCCAAAAGAAGTTGTGAACATCTACAATATTAAAAATTGGATTTTAGGTTAGTGTTGTTTAATGAAAAAAGCTTTGTTCAAAATTTCTAATTTGGAATGCTAAAGATAGGCCCCTAAATAAATTCATTGACCTTAGTGGGAGCTCATCAATTCAGAAAATTAGATCAGGGTGCCCAAGTATGGATTTAGGAGTCTAACTTTCACCATATATGCTTGGAAATTTTGGCCTAATTCTACAGGGTCCACAGAACAGAAAACTTTAAGTGAAGCTTTGCAACTCTGATACTGCATGTAGTTTTTTTTAACCTCAGTTTAAAAATTTGTGGGCTATGGTCCTGATCCTGAGCGAATCAGTGGGACTGTGCATGCGAATAATGACTCCTTACCTGAGTAAATGTTTGCTGGTGAAAACTCCTTGCACAGCTCTAATCATGTGGGAGGCTGTTTAACTTGTAAAGCCTATCAAGACTAATTTGTACCAAATATGTGCTTATAGTGCATAAACCTTTTAAACAAAGAAGGGAATGGTCCACCTTAATTTTAAATAGGTACTATTTACAATTATGTCAGCTACTTAAATTTATTTGCAGGCAGTCAATTCATATTGATCATAACTCGACCTTACAGTGACCTTGAGCAAAGGTACTCCTCAGCTGTTATAAATATTGTGATCAATACTGGAGTGCAACTGACTATGTATACCTAGTTACTGATAAAGTGAAGTAAAAGAGTACGCTATTTTCAGAAACAAAGATAATAGCTGCTCGTTTACTCAACTGTTTGCAAAGGCTTAGTATTGATACATGAAGTTCTAATGACATTCATGGGCATTTTTTAAATTGTGGAAAACAATAGGGTGCAAAGCGAGGGTATCATATTCAGGCACAAGAATCATTATGTGCCATCTTCACATAAGAAATGTCATGATATTTTGACAAAAATACAACTAACAAATCATTCATTTAGCAGTACTTGTTGGAGATGGTGTGTATCAAACTGCTTCTTTTCTTTATGCTTGAGCCTGGACGAGTGAAATAAAACACCATACTACTGTGCATGGAAGAAAGACTTTAGTACCACTTATTTTACTCTAATGCCACTCTCTTTTGCACATTTGTGCCTGAATTAAATTGTACATCCCCAGGTATAACCAACTGTAATCACGGGGAAGAGATCATTTTGGTCTCAGCACATCTGCTACATGTTGGTACATTTCCCTACACTGACTGGAGTTAAAAGGAAGAATGGTAGAGAAGTTTTCCCAGTTGTTCTTTTCACTTTGTTCAGAATTCCACTGAGCAATGTGCTGGCAACTTAAATTGAAGCAAAGTAGAAGTCCACAGGCAACATGGTAAGAGGTTCTGTTGCTCATTGAGAGTCCTCAACACAGGAGCCAGCCTCCTAGATTTTACACCCAACTGTCAAATTCTGTCTGTAGAGACATTTATTTTTTAAAAAGGTAGACCTGCTTCTCCCCCGAATCCACTAGTATCTTCCACAGGCAGGCTGCTGTCACAACCACTGATGCCTGGGGCCGAGATGCTAAGTGTACTGATTCTCTAGGGCAGCTCAGCTGTAGGGTGAGGTGAGAGACAAGCTCTTACAGCAGCAGGATTTCAGGAGCATTTCTTTGTCCCCTAACAGCTACCCTGATAAAGCACAGAAGTTTTCTTTTCCTTCCATGCTTTTTGCAGTTCAGCTTGTATTTAAACCTATTTTATAGTTACACAACAGCATTTTTAGAAATAAACTTTTACATCTGTGACATACTTTCCTAAAGACATTAATTAAATGGTGAGAGATAGTTAATGGTCCTGAAATCAGAAACAGGAGGCAAAACATTCTCCAGATCCAGACCTCCTGTCGACCTCTCTGCATTTAAATGTTTTCCCCACACACTTACGTTTGTCTGTTGATCCCTGGTGATAATCTCGTCATATTTCCTAGGCCTGATACACTAGACTTTTTTGCATGCTTCCTTTTTCTTTTTCTTACAGGCTTGCCTTTCTCCCACGTCCCTTTACATCTTCCACTCCAGTGAAGTTATTTATTAATAAACCTGTGTTTTCAGAACAGTAATATGTCAATAAACAACCAACTGGTTCCGTTAGTCAGCATTCTGGGAAATCCTTTGCTGTATTGAAGAACTGTAAATCTCCATTATTGCTTCCCATAGCACAAATAAAGAATGCCCTCTTACCTTCATGACATCCTCTTTGTTGATTTTTAAGGGTGACTGTGCATGTTCATTGTACCTGAGAGACTGAAATGCTTAGTGTTTGGACAGGATAGATGCTAGGGTCTGATGTGCAACTGAAGATATTTTATTTCTTTTCAGGTAACTGTTCAATGTAGGTCAAACACACATTGATTTATGGTGTGGATGGGTAAATGGACTTGATTAAAATATAAGCAACACTGTCTTTTGTCTCCCCCTTCAGCACCCAGAACTGGACTTTGCTTGTTCCAGGAGGGAGGGATCTTAGCTGCTCCAAGATTTTACAATTCTGGATGAGACCCTGTCTTTTTTATTTCAGGATGGTAATGTTTTGAGACATCTTCCCACACAACAGGCGTGATAGGATCATGTTACAGAAGACCAATGAGTTCATTTTCATGAAAAGAAGACTTACGCACACTGGAGGGTGGGGGGGAGGTAGTTGCTTGGGTCATTTGCCCTATCCCTGTAGAGCAGGTCAGGGGAGATCTAGGGTGTGTTGGTGAGGTGGCTTTGTTTGGGCAGGGAGAAATCTAGGGATGGTGGAAATTCTGAAATGTTCAGATGATAAAAATACTAAGACCATGAGTTCTTATTCAAAATGAATCCAAACTCAGAAGCTTTTGAGATCAGCTCCATCCTTAATTTAGGAGGCACATCATCTGTTCCTTTGAATAGTAACAGAGAAGAAGCCGTGCTAGTCTATACACTATCAAAACAAAAAGCAGTCAAGCAGCACTTTAAAGACTAGCAAAATAGTTTATTAGGTGAGCTTTTGTGGGACAGACCCACTTCTTCAGACCATAGCCAGACCAGAACAGACTCAATATTTAAGGTACAGAGAACCAAAAACAATAAGCAAGGAGGACAAATCAGAAAAAGATAATCAAGGTGAGCAAATCAGAGAGTGGAGCGGTGGGGGGGGGGAGGTCAAGAATTAGATTAAGCCAAGTATGCAGACGAGCCCCTATAGTGACTCAGAAAGTTCCCGTCCTGGTTTAAACCATGTGTTAATGTGCCAAATTTGAATATGAAAGCCAGCTCGCCTGCTCCCTTTGAAGAACGGTGCAAAAGTTCTTTTTCAGTAACATGCATACCTTTAGGTCATTAATAGAATGCCCCATTCCATTACAATGTTGACTAACTGGTTTGTGGATCTGGAGTGTTTTGATGTCTGTTTTGTGCCCATTAGCCCTTTGTCTAAGGGAGTTAGAAGTCTGTCCAACATACAAAGCATCTGGGCATTGTTGGCACATGATGGCATATATGATGTTAGTAGAGGAGCATGAGAAAGTGCCCGTGATTCTGTGAGTAACCTGGTTAGGTCCAGTGATGGTATTTCCAGAGAAGATATGTGGACAAAGCTGGCAGCGGGCTTTGTTGCAGGGAAAGGTTCCAGGACTGGTATTCCTGGGGTATAGACTGTGGCTGTTAGTGAGGATCCTCATAAGGTTTGGAGGTTGTCTATGAGGATCTCACTAACAGCCACAGTCTATACCCCAGGAATACCAGTCCTGGAACCTTTCCCTGCAACAAAGCCCGCTGCCAGCTTTGTCCACATATCTTCTCTAGAAATACCATCACTGGACCTAACCAGGTTACTCACAGAATCACGGGCACTTTCTCATGCTCCTCTACTAACATCATGTATGCCATCATGTGCCAACAATGCCCAGCTGCTTTGTATGTTGGACAGACTTCTAACTCCCTTAGACAAAGGGCTAATGGGCACAAAACAGACATCAAAACACTCCAGATCCACAAACTAGTTAGTCAACATTTTAATGGAATGGGGCATTCTATTAATGACCTAAAGGTATGCGTGTTACTGAAAAAGAACTTTTGCACCGTTCTTCAAAGGGAGCAGGCGAGCTGGCTTTCATATTCAAATTTGGCACATTAACACATGGTTTAAACCAGGACGGGAACTTTCTGAGTCACTATAGGGGCTCGTCTACATACTTGGCTTAATCTAATTCTTGACCTCCCCCGCCACCCCTCCACTCTCTGATTTGCTCACCTTCATTATCTTTTTCTGATTTGTCCTCCTTGCTTACTGTTTTTGGTTCTCTGTACCTTAAATATTGAGTCTGTTCTGGTCTGGCTATGGTCTGAAGAAGTGGGTCTGTCCCACAAAAGCTCACCTAATAAACTATTTTGCTAGTCTTTAAAGTGCTACTTGACTGCTATCTGTTCTTTTGTGAAAGCACATCTTATTCACTTTGTAATTGCCTTACTGGAGTCATTAGGGTAGACTGCACTCATTTTATTATCAAACAGAGTCGTATTGTATTACGTTCAGAACTGGCAGGATGCAGACATGGCTGACATGCTGCCTGTAATAGATGCAAAGAAACCTGGTGTCCAAAAGTATCTGCTTTTGCTAAGACTCAATTAGCTGTAGTGTATTTTGACATTTCTTTGGAGATTTTGAACACCCAGGTAATTCGGTGTGTGCTTGTACATTCTTCTCCTGAGGACATCCCCCATTCTGTTTAAGTGGGAAGATAGTCAAGCTGAGTGAGCTTTAAAGTGCCTTTGTTCATCTGTATAAACAAATGCAGTAAGCTACTCAGTCCAGTTGGTTAACCAAATCTCTGAGATTTCTGGTCCTCAGATGCCACTGAAATAAAAAAATACTAAAAAAATCTAATCATGTAGAAACCCAAAAGTAAAATACAGCATCTTTTTAGTTACTCTTTGAAAATTTGCATATGAATGAAGAAATCCCATATGCAGCTATTGCAAGAGTGGGTGTCCCATTCTACTTAAAAATGAGATGTATTAGAGATGTTGAAATTACAAAAGCAATAACTTTGCCATATTAATTAATCCTGAATTACACTTGACATTTTATAAGTGCATATGACAACCATACTATGCCAAATTAATTCTTTACAATCAGAGCTATTGCAATCAATACTAAATGAATTCATAATGATAAGATATTTAAAATAAAGAGTTACCACACAAACAATAAAAAGGTCATCATCATCATCAATCCTAGAGCATACTAATAAATTACTGGCTTAAGAATATGGCTTTGAGAATCAACAGCAACCCTTTAATTATCCCTATGCTTGTCCTCACCCCCCAAAACTCACATTATCCCTTTACTTGACTTAGTAATTCCAGTTAGGGTATGCAACAGCCTCTTCATCTGGAACCAGTGTCTACTGGCTAGATAATAAGAGATACGGCTGATATAAGTGGTACAGCTGATTTGAGGGTGCGGAACTTAGAGAATATAAATACAATATCTAAGAGGTGATGTACACTAGAGGATTAAGTCAACCCAGTTACTTCACTAAGATGTGTGAAAAGGCCACACCTGAGTGACATCATCAATCTGACCTCGCCTCTGTTGCAGATAATACTAGGTTAGTGGAAGAATTCTTCCATCAACCTAACTACTGCTGCTGGGAGGTGGATCATCTACAGGAATGGGCGGGCTCTTTCCACTAGCATACATAGCATCTACAATGAAATACTACAACACTTCAGCTGTGCCAGCATGGCATTTGACCCCGCCCCCAAATTCTGGGGTGGGAGAGGGTCTACAGAAAAGTAGCATCAGTGCTCCACCTTGAATTTTCACCTGAGTAGCTCAGATAGTGCGCTACTCAGGTTGCTGCTTTATTACATGAATCTCTTTAGTAGGAGCCCAACTCTCCTTATTCACTGGGAGCTGAGCATATAACTCAGGGCTTTGTTCTATTAGACCCTAAATTTAGGTTTTTGCAGCACAAAATTAAGTCTCATGTGGATTTAGCCTTTCATGGCTCGCACATGTTGCCTATTATAGACACTGCATAGAACACCATGGATATTATTATTATTCAATAATAATGCATGTTGGGCACCTTTCATACATAAAATATGACTGGTCCCTCCCACAAAGATTTAACATTCTAAATGAGTAGTGCATCGTATTTTTTTATATTGTAGATAGGGCAGGTAATGATTCCTATAATTAAGACTGCATAACATCTTCTGGTATAAGACTCTTGATAAAATTGCTCATAATTTTGGGAAACTTGAATCAATTTTTGTGCCCAGTTTCTTCGTTAGGCTTTATTTATTTTTTTTTTTTGAAAATTCCGGCTGTATAAGTTCAGCAGTTCCCAAACACTATGTTATAGCGGAAAATATTTTTATCTATATTTAGAAATGCTAATGTACATTTCACTGAGAAGCTGTTGCACCTCTATGCTTGGGAAAGCATTTGAAATTTGGTGCACCCTGGTGTCAGGCATTTAACTTTGCAATCTCCATGAAAATCTCCCTAAATTAGGGCATTTTTTGAACCTCTGAAATGTGCAGTTTGCACATGTTCTGTAGACACATGCTAAAGTTTGGCAGCTAAATTCTTCAGGGTTTCCACTTGCCCCAAGCATAGCTCCAGGGGCTGAACAGAACTTTTCTTGAAGTTGCTCCTTTTGGTTGTTGACAACAGCTGTAGCACCAGTCAGGGAGATGGTGAATAGGGAGGTTGTCTCTCCTGTGCAATCAATGTTTCCCCAGCTGGCAACCAGGCAACATGGAGGGGAGAAGGAGAAGAAGCAACTTGACTTGAATGCAGAGAGGCGAGGAGCAGAAGGCAGGAGGATAGGAAAAGGAATGGTCTTGAGGAGCTCAGGGCCAGAGACCTAAGGGAGAATTGTTAAGCATTGAGAACAATTAGGGAGTGGTGGCTGGGAGATGGGGGCCTGGGAGCTGGAGGTAGATGCTAGGTAACAGCTGGGGAAGGGAGTGTGGGAGTTATTTGGCAGGGTGGCTGACATTGTTTGGATGAATTCCTGGAGGCTTCATCACATGACATTCTCTCTTAGGGAAGATTATTTCTGAAGATTCCAGGATGATCCTGGGGTGTTGGCAACTCTAGCTGTTGTGGGGAGGATCAGAGTAATGTTGATAGATGGGGCAAGTTGAGGGTAGAAGAAAACAAGAAGTTGGACAAGAACCCAGGAAGGCACGGGTAGAAACTGGATAGTGGCTTAAGGTGAGCAGCACAGGGAACACTGCACTGGACATTTCCCCTCTGCCCACTGTTGCTTCCACACTCCCTCCCCAGTTTTCTCACTCCCCCACTCCCCCACACTACCGATAAATAAAAACACTGCTTGTTTTCACAAAACTATTGTGTTGTCAGGACAGGGATAGGGGAGGCAGAGTGGGGGAATATCAGGGATGGGTGTAGCTGAAGCTCCCAGTGGATCAATGCAGGGGATTGTGTCATTGGTCTCCTGGGGCAAAGCTCTTCCTCAGGAACTCCTGGATGTGCACAGTCCCTCAATGGGCCTGCCAGATGGCAGCCATGTGCAGCTGCTTGTAGGCCCTGGCTAGGCGTTCAGCTTCTGCCCCCCACACGAGATGAAAGGCCTCCTCCTCTCCCTCACAGAGGTTATGCAGCACACAGCAGGCTGCCATTACATGAGGGATGCAGTGCTCCCCACGGTTCAGCCAGCTGAGGAGGTTCCTTCAGGCAGCCAAAGGAACCCTCAACCGCCATGCAGGTCTAGGCCAGCCGTGTGTTGATGACTGCTGTGTGTGGTTCAGTGTGACAGCAAAGGTCTTCATGAGTTAGGGCAGCAGAGGATAGGCTGCAGTCCCCCCAGGCAGATGGGCATGTCCATGTTCCTGACTCTGATGGTGTGGTCAGGGAAGAAGATCCCAGCGTGCAGCTTGTGGTACACGTTGGAGTTCCTGAACATGCAGACGTCATGCACCTGGCCTGACCACCCAGTGTTTAGGTTCATGAACTGGCCATGGTGGTCTGTCATGGCCTGCAGAACCACTGATAAGTGTCCATTGCAATTCATGTAGGTTGAAGCCAGGTGTTCTGGAGCAGAGATGGGGATGTGTGTCACGTTGATACACCCCCCCACCCCCGCACCGTTGGGGAAGCCCAGGGTGCCAAATCCCTCAATGATGGTTGCACATCTGCCAGGTAGATGACTCTACACCGCAGGATGCTGTTGATGGCCCTGACCACTTGTGGGGGGATGGACAGAGTCAGATTCACTGGGGTGCCAGGGCACATGCCAGTTCCCCCCTGTCCCCACTTCATTGGGAACAACCCCCTGCACTCATGCCCATCCCAGGCAAGGCTTCATTGGGACAGGACAGAGGGATCCTTCCTGTGTGTGTGGCAGGGGCGGGGGCTCACACCACCACTACCCCTGCCCCTGCATTCTCCAGGGATGCCCATTCTGGGCTGGTGGCTCAGGAGAACCCTACATGCCTGAACAGGACCCTGATGGTTGACTTCCCCACACGGAGTGGTAGCTGTCCAGTGTGGTGAGTTTCCAGATGGTGGTGACCAGCTTCTAGAGGGGGATGGCAGGCCTCAGGTGTATGTCCCTTCACTGCAGGGCAGGGGAAAGCAACTCACAGAGCTCGAGGAAGGTGGCCTTCATCATCCAGAAGTTTTGGAGCAATTGGTCTCCCCAGCACTCCAGGATGATGTGGTCTGACCAATACACAGTGGTGTCCAGACTCCAGATGTCATGGGGCACAGGGACCAGTCCCTGGCAACCGGCCTTGAGCTGGTAGATTAGGTCCCACAGTGTCCAAGTAAGGTCTGCCACACAGGCAAGGGGTAGAGTTGCTGCGGGACATGGGAGTCAACCTGGAGCAAGTGCTCCATAGCCCAACATGGAAGCAGCAGAAGGTAGAGACCAGCCAGAATCAGCTCTGGCTCCATGGCTGGGAGTGCTGAGGTGCTGAGGTAGGGCACTCAGAGCACATGGTGGGAATGCTTTGCTGTCCCCCAAAGAGGTAGGGAAGTAAGCAGGGAGAGCTGAAGCACAGCTGTCCAAAGGGGTTCCTTTAAGCACCATCCTCAGATAGCTTCAATCAGCAGCCACAGAAAGCAACTGCTGACCTGATGCCCTGCCTGAACTGCTTCCAGATGGTCTTAATGAGATTTAGCATCCAATAGGTGTGGATGCTCTATTTTGAAATAGCAAAACACTATTTCAAAATAGATTTCATGTGTGGATACATTATTTTGAAATAAGATATTTCTAAATATCTTATTTTGTGTTAAGGTTTCAGTGTAGACGTAGCCATCGTGAGCACTGTCCAGCCTATGCACTGCATGACACAAAGATCCTGTGGAAAAATAGTGTCTGATCATGTGATTAAAGACCGTCATAATGCAGACACAAGGGGGCTGAATAAAGGTTGCATTGGAAGCTTTAAGTCAGCTTCTGAGTGCTGAACATTACAGCTGTACCATTCTTTAAATGTACTTTTTGAGTGCAATTTGTAAGCCGCATCTACACGTGCTGGCTACTTCGAAGTAGCTACACCAACTTTGAAATAGCGCCCGCCACGTCTACACGGGGTGAGCGCTATTTCAAAGTTGACATCGACGTAAGGCGGAGAGACATCAAAGTCGCTATCCCCATCAGGGGATGGGAATAGCGCCCTACTTTGACGATGAACGTCGAAGTAGGGCACGTGTAGCTGATCCGCGTCCTGCAACATGGCGGCCATCAGCTGAGGGGTTGAGAGACGCTCTCTCCAGCCCCTGAGCTCTATGGTCACTGCATGCAGCGGCCCCTTAAAGCTCCCTGCCCCCTGCCTTCCTGTGCAGGAAGCTGAGAGCACGTGCAGGCAGCAGCAGTAACACACAGCTAGCCTTCACGCCTCCCTGCAGCCCCAAGACACCCCCCCCCATTGCGATGGCCATACGCCAGCCCCCCAAGCGCCCCCAGGGCAACCCCCCGCAAGGGGAGCCAGGGCTCCCAGCCTGACAGCCAGCCTGGGAAAAGGCAGCGAGGCCCTTCCTGGACAGAGGCCGCAATCTGGGACCTGCTGGGGCTCTGGATCGAGGAGGAGGTGCCCCAGGTAATGGGGAGCAAGAGGCAGAAAGCGGAGGCGTTCGCTCAGCTGGCCGAGGGCCTGGCTGCCCGGGGTCACCCTGCCCACACTCCTGACCACGTCAGGAGAAAGGTTAAAGAGCTGCGGCAGGGTTACGCCTGGGCCTGGGATGCGGCCAGCCGATCTGGGGCTGCCCCCGCCACCTGCCCCTTTTACATGGAGCTCAGGTCCATCCTGGGCCCCCGGTACACCTCGTCCCTGCCGGCCACTCTTGACACCTCAGCCAATGAGCCCCAGCAGGCCCCGGAGACGGAGTCTGCCCCAGAGGCAAGCCCTGCACCCCAGGGGAATCCTCCTCCAGTGACGGGGGGGGCTCCACATCGCGCTGCCATCCCAGAGCTCCAGCAAGGCATCTGCCCAGAGGTGTCCCTCGACCGTGGGAGCGGACCATCAGGTATGTACCCCTCCAGTGCACACCCCCGGGATTGAGGGGCAGGGACAACAGACATGACCAAGGCCCTCCACATGCCCAGATGACCATGGCCCCAAGGACAGCAGTGGCATGTCCCTCAGAAGAGTGCATCAGCCCCTGCCCCCACCAGCAGGACGGTGCCATTCCCCATCCATGGGGATGGGGGGAGTGGAACCTAGGGTTCCCGGAGGGGGTGGGACACCCAGCAGCAGCAGCAGCATCTCCCGGGGATGGGGATGGGGAACCAGCAGCAGAGGGGTGGGTGGACAAGGGCCCTGGCTCGGGGGCCACACTAATGGCTGTCTCCACTCTTCTTCCCCCCCTGTGTTCCGCAGCTGCACCATCGGAGGGCTGGAGAGTGCCGGCGAGGTGTCAGTGGTCCTGGAGAGCCCACCGGGGCCATCGCTGCAGGCCAGCCCCTCGGCGGAGCACCAACCAGCCCCAGGGCGGGGCCGACGGTGGAGCCGCCACCACCTGAGGATGGCAACGGATCCCCAGCTGCTCACGACCCTCCGGCGGCAGCTGGAGGTGTCGGAGCGGAGCCTGCGGGTGGAAGAGCGACAGCTGGAATTGCAGGAGCGGGCACTGGCCTGGAGCCAGGAGGCATGGGGGGCCTTTATGTGCACTTTTGAGTGCATAGCGGACTACCTGGCCCCTCATGCTGTGCCGCCCCCCAGCTCCGACCGCCGTCCCACTACCGTCCGCCACCCTGGGGCCTTCTGCTGAGGGGGACCTCGGGCCTGCTGACACCCGCCGGCCATACCTGCTGGTTCGCCCGGCCCCCAGCCAGCCTCGGCCAGGGCTGAGGCCGAGGTGAGGGTCGCGCCTGCCAACCCCGGGTGCTGGACAGTAGGGGGTGCGGGGCCCAGGACGTGGCTCCCCCCCCTTTGTACATATCCCCCATCATATAATGTTTGTGTATATAGTTTGTGTTAGACCCCGTTCTTTTATGGTACCTGTCCCCCCCCATGTAAATAGTTCCCCCCTTTTGTTCTTACACACTATATATATATATATATATAGTTAGTATTTTAATATAAGAGAATGCACTGTTTTGTTAAAGTGTGGGGGGTATGCTCTTGGGTGCTCTGTGGTGTGGGTGTGGGGCAGGGAGTGTTGTGGAGGATCGGGGGGGTGCAGTGGGGGGGCCTGCCAGTGTTCACCTGTGGCCTGGTCAAAATGGGCCTGCAGGGCCTCCCGGACCCGGATCCCCTCGGGGTCCACCTGGTGACTGGGGGCAGTGGGTGCTGCATGTCAGCCCTGCCAACCTCCACAGCCCAGCCCTGAAAGAATGCCTCCCCCTTGCTCTCGACCAGGTTGTGGAGTGTGCTGCATGTGCCCACAATCTGGGGGATGTAGGTGGGGCCTGCATCCAGGCGGGTGAGGATGCACCTCCAGCACCCTTTGAGGTGGCCAAAAGTGCGCTCAACCACCTGGCGCGCATGGTTCAGGCGTGTGTTGAAGTGCTCCTGGCTGGCTGAGAGATGGCCCATGTAAGGGTGCATGAGCCAGGGCCGGAGGGGGTACGCCGTGTCTGCGATGATGCAGAGGGGCATGGTGGTGTCCCCCACAGGGATCTCCCACTGGGGTATGTAGGTCCCCTCCTCCAGCCGGTGGCACAGGCCCGAATTCCTGAACACCTGGGCGTCGTGGGTACTGCCAGGCCACCCAACATAAATGTCCAGGAAGCGGCCCCGACTGTCAACCAAGGCCTGGAGGACCACCGAATGGTAGCCCTTCCTGTTCAGGAAGTGTCCTCCACTGTGCTCCGGGACATGGATGGGGATATGGGTCCCATCCAGAGCCCCAAAGCAATTTGGGAAGCCCAGGCTGGCAAACCCCGCAATGGTGGCATCCAGGTCCCCAAGCTGCACGAGCCTGTGGAGGAGCAGGGCGTTGATGGCGCGGACGACCTGCAGGGGAAGGACATGGGAGAGCACCAGTGAGGGGTGTGCAGGGTGTGTCTGGCCCTCCCCTCAGGGCTTCCCCCTGGGTCCTCTTACCTCCATGAGGACAGCTCCAACGGTGGCCTTGCCCATGCCAAACTGCTGCCCCATGGATCAGTAGCTGTCTGGAGTGGCCAGCTTCCAGACAGCGATGCCGACCCGTTTCTCGTCGCTGAGGGCACGCCGCATGGTGGTGTCCTGGTGCCTCAGTGCGGGGGTGAGCCACTGGCAGAGCTCCAGGAATGTCTGCTGGCTCATGCGAAAGTTCTGGAGCCAGCAGTCGTTGTCCCACTCGCCGAGCACCAGCAGCTCCCACCAGTCGGTGCTCGTGGGGTAGCTCCACAGCGGCGGCGTGTGTGGCGGGGGCGGAGGACAGCAGGGTCTGGGGCTGCTTCCTACTCCCCTGGGGGCAGCTCATCTTCTGTGACTAAAAGGTGATCAGCTGCCTCCTGCATAGCATTGAGCAGGGCGAGCACTGCTCCTGCAGGGGTGGCTGGGTGGCCCTCTGGCTGCTGCTGCTGCTGCTGCTGCTGCTGCTGCTGGGGGTCCATGACTGCGTCGCTTGAGGTGTGCGTGCCTATGGCTCTGCAGACTGCGTGCTGTGCAGGCTGAGTGTGTCTGGGAGGGGCCCTTTAAGGGAGTGGCTAGCTGTTAACCCCGGAAGTGCTAGTCTGCCCTGTGACCATGTCTGCAGCTGTTCCTGGCACCCTTATTTCGATGTGTGCCGCTTTGGTGTGTAGATGCTCCCCTGCAGTGCCTACTTCGATGTAGTGCTGCCCAACGTCGCCGTTGAACGTCGACGGCACCAGCCCTGGAGGATGTGTAGATGCTATTCATCGAAATAGCTTATTTTGATGTCGCTACATCGAAATAAGCTATTTCGATGTAGCATACATGTGTAGACGTAGCTGTAGTGTCATGGGCAATTCTTGAGAAAGAGCTGGAGAGAAAGCATTGGAGGCCAGACATCAATGACATTCTGGGGGAAGTGGGGACCAAGCTTAGCATCTGTGTGAGGATTCCAGATTTAAGAGGCACAGGAAATGGCAGGCGGGTGATTAGAGAGTAGCAGCCTGGAGTCAACAGCTTGGAATTTGTCTGTGGATAAGCAGCCACACAGATAGAAAGTTGGTTCTCATAGGGGCGGACCTGTGGGGAGAGTGAAAGAGATTAGCCTACAGCAGGACTGAGAAAAGGAAAGCTAGAAAGGCGGCAGGCATCTGCACTAGGAGAGGCCCACAGGACTTGCAGAGAATCAATCATTCCAGCCTTTGCAGCATGTGTGAGCTAAGACCTGAACAAAAGGAATACTCTACATTACTCTGTACATTAAGCCACTTGGCATCTTTGCTTTATTTGGCTATGTAAATAGGCAGTCTTTAAATCTTTGAGAGACAATGCTTGCCTTAGCTGCTGTGGGTGGAATTCTGTTCTCAGCTATCCTGATGTAATCCAGGAATAACAACTCTGCTGAAGTCAATGTTGTTGCCCAATGTTTGGACCAGCGTAGATGAGAATGATATTTGTCCCAGTATGTGTATATCACACACCCAGATGAGACCCCCTAGTTTGATGTTCTTATGATGCAAATGAGTTTAATGACCAGAGGGTCATGCTAAGTAAAAACACGTAATAACCTTTTATTCTAGCTGAGATGGCAAAGAGTGAATCAGATGACGTTAGAGTGGTTTCCAAACATCTCCATTCACTGCCAATATTTGATTAAAGTCTTTAATTTCATTAGATAAACTGATTTTTTTATGCTCCACTCTCTCCTTTCAATGTGTAAATTATATAGGAATTGACTCATTTCAATATTAATATGATTGCTGTCTTCAAATGGACATGAAGTACAAGGCCCCAGTCTAGATTGGGCCTGTTAAGAAGAAACAGGTGTGAGAAAAGATGCAGGGTTTCCATGTAAAAGCTTCCCAGAGACCTTCCCACCAAAACATCTGACGTTCCTCACATTTCATATGTACCCAGCCTGCTCTGTGCTGCATTGTGCTTTACTCAAGGGGTGCCTGCAGCCAAAGCAGATCGGCCTGTGATCTTGTCAGATTTCACAAAGTAAGCAGTGTCAGGCCCGGTTAGTACATGAATGAGAGACCTCTGGGGGAAAAAACAATATGATGCTGCAGGAACCAGTATTGGTGATTCAAGAGGCAGCACTCTTACATCTGAGTTATTATTGAATTGATGCCACAGCATGGTGACAAGGCACACAGTGCTATTGATTATACCCAGGGCTGTATGAGACAATGGAGGTTTGGGCTACTTGTGGTCATTAAAGATTGCAAGCCTCTTCTCACAAGTGATAGTCCTGGAGTCGTAGCTAAATTCTTATGCTGGTAACTACATTCTGCCATGTTAATTCTCTCCTTTCAATTGATCCCAATATTCTATATGACAAATAATAGACCCGTAGAGTAGTGGGCTGTTAAATATTTACCTTCTTAATAGCTGATATAGTCTGCTCAAGAAGTGGCTACATTTAGTTAATGAGAGATCTGTGTGCATATCTAGCATACAGTTTGGGTGGGCGTGTAATAATTCCATGTACTGGGACTACACATATGAATAATAAACATGCATGTGTACCAGAGTAGGATTTTTTTTTCAGAATTACTTGTACTTCTGAACAGTAATGTGCAATAGAAGCTATTACATAAATCTGAAATGGTCCCAATTCAAAAAAGGCACTAAAACATGCCTAACTTCAAATATATGAGTAGCTTAATTGATTTCAGTGGGACTGCTCAGATGCTAACAGTTAGGCACATACATAAGTACCCTTTTGAATCAAGGTCACTATTTATTATTCTCATTATACTATATTATTTAAATCAATTAGTCATCACTAGCAATATGTTTTAGTTTTAATTTCACTTAATTCTGCATTCCGATTGCACAAAAGCTACACTACATTTCTTTTACATCTCGTAAAACAAAATAATGGTGAAAAAATAATAAATCTAAATAATAATAATAATAATAATAATAATAATAATAATAATAATGGAAATAAAGGAATATTATTGTCCTCCATAATTTTAGAGAGAGCTAAACTGTTCAAGGGATTTTGATAAGGAGGTGAAAGTTCATATTTTTCAAAACTTCCAGAATTAGAAATGGATTATTTTAGACCTGCGTACACATCATCAAATACCTGATAAAAATCCATGATAGTGCATGCACAAGCATGTGAGAGCTGGGAGAAATTTTTCTCAAATGAAAAGCTTTTGTCCTTGGTTAGCCTTTTTACAAAAGCAAGAAACAAAAACACCCTGCATTTTTTGGTCAAAGATGTTATCAAGATATTTGTGGAAATGTTTTATTTATCAAAAACCTAGGTTTGGAACCCCTTCCCCTCAATTTCACTTTTGATGATACTTTGGATAAAATGATAAACTATAAATGTGAAAAAAATGAAAGGTGGATCCTGACAAAATGGAAACAACTTTGAAATATGAATCCTTTTGCATTTTTATTTGACCAGATCTGTGTCTCAATAAGTACTAGTCCAGTGCCTTAGCATGGTTGTATCTGCTGGCGATGCCAAGTAAAAACAAGGTCTTGCTTTCTTTTCTTTATCAAATTTCCAACAATTCAGCAGAGATAGAATTATTAGCCTTTGTACTCTGGTCAGATTTTAACTTGGACTGATGACATTGCTCATCCAGTAGTAGTAATAGTAGTAGTAGCAGGCATCCTTTAGTCTGCATAGACTATGGATCGCTCCCTTTAAAGTTTCAATTGAGGACTTCATTCACAGCGTCTATTGTGACTATGAAGACCCACACGAGAGTGACAGTCCTTGCTGCATCTCTTGCTGACGTAGTGGGTGTCTGGCAAGTCCTTATTGTGCTTTCTGTGCGCTCGCTTCTCCTCTGCTAGCTGTCTGATCTTCATCTCGCCCTTCTGAAGGCCCTTGTGTAACCCCTGCCTCCATCTGCTGCGGTCGTCTGCTAGTTCTTCCCAGTTGTCCAGCTCAATGTCTACCTCTCTGAGGTCTCTCTTGCAGACATCTTTGTAGCACAACTGGGGGCGTCCGGGAGGTCTTTTGCCAGAGGCTAGCTCACCATACAGGATGTCTTTTGGAATCCTTCCATCATTCATCCTGTGGACGTGGCCAAGCCAGCGGAGTCGACGCTGCCTGAGGAGGGTGTGCATGGTTGGGATTCCAGCTTGCTCGAGGATGGCGGTGTTGGTCACTCTGTCCTTCCATGATATTCCAAGGATGCGCCTGAAGCAGCGCCAGTGGAAGACGTTCAGCCTCTTTTCCTGGCGGGCATACAGGGTCCAAGTCTCGCTGCCATAAAGGAGGGTGCTGAGGATGCAGGCTCTGTAGACTTGCATTTTGGTGTGATTGTACAGCTTGTTGTTATTCCACACTCTCTTGCTGAGTCTGGACAGAGTTGTGGCCGCTTTTCCGATCCTCCTATTTAGCTCAGTGTCCAATGACAGTGTGTCAGTGATGGTGGACCCGAGGTAAACGAACTCATGGACGACCTCTAACGTATAGTTGTCAGTGCTGATTGATGGGGATTCAGCAACATCCTGACCAAGTACATTTGTCTTCTTTAGGCTGATGGTAAGCCCAAAGTCCTTGCATGCTTTGGAGAACTGATCCAGCAGTTTTTGAAGCTGGTCTTCTGTGTGAGACACTACAGCAGCATCGTCTGTGAACAGCATGTCTCTGATGAGGACTTCTCGCAGCTTAGACTTAGCTTTCAGCCTTGCAAGGTTAAACAGTTTCCCATCAGATCTTGTGTGTAGCAAGATGCCCTCTGTTGAAATGCAGTTGCCACTTGAGGTGAAGCTTTCACTAACACGAACGACTGGTTCGAAGCTAACTCCGATAAGATGCAACCAAAGGCATGCTTCAGGAAGAGTGAGAAGATCCCGAACAATGTTGGAGCAAGCACGCATCCTTGTTTGACGCCGCTCCTGATTCTGAAAGCATCTGATAATGTGCCGTCATATTGGATGGTTCCTCTCATGTCTTCGTGGAACAACTGGATCATCTTGAGTAACCGTGGAGGACAGCCTATCTTGTGGAGCAGTTTGAACAGACCATCCCTGCTGACCAAGTCAAAGGCCTTGGTCAGGTCGATGAAGGCTATGTAGAGTGACTTTCTCTTCTCCCTGCACTTCTCCTACAGCTGCCTTAGAGAGAAGACCATGTCAACGGTAGACCTCTCTGTGTGGAATCCACACTGCGATTCGGGGTACACCCTCTCAGCAATCTTCTGGAGTCTGCCAAGGATGACGCGAGCGAACAGTTTACCAGTGACGCGTAGGAGGGAGATTCCACGGTAGTTGTTGCAGTCGCTTCTGTCTCCTTTGTTCTTATACAACGTTACAATGTTAGCGTCGTGCATATCCTGTGGAACCTCACCCTCTTTCCAGCACAGGCACAGTAGCTCATGTAGGGGTTCCAGGAGCGTGTCCGCGGCACATATGATTACCTCTGGTGGTATACCATCCTGACCAGGGGCCTTTCCTGCTGCAGTGCTGTCCATGGCTCTCTTCAGTTCATCCACAGTCGGTTCTTGATCCAGTTCGTCCATTACTGGTAGGAGCTCGACTGCATCGAGGGCTGCGTCAACCACAATGTTCTTGCGTGAGTACAGCTTGGAGTAGTGCTCAACCCAGTGCTCCATCTGTTTGGCTTTGTCAGCAATGACTTCACCAGATTTGGATTTCAGAGGTGCCATCTTGTTCTGGGTGGGTCCTAATGCCTTCCTCATACCCTCGTACATTCCTCTGAGATTACCAAAGTCGACACAGGTCTGAATGCTGCTGCATAGCTGGAGCCAGTGGTTGTACTGTTCTTCTGGCCTCTCTAAGTGCTTGCTGGGTACTCTGGGTCGGTGAGCGTTTGTACTCCAGGAGTGCAGTGCACTTCTTTTCAATGACTGGAATCATCTCATCGGAGTTAGCTTTGAACCAGTCGTTCATGTTAGTGAAAGCTTCACCTCAAGTGGCAACTGCATTTCACTGCTAAATGAAATGGTCTATGGTGTATGTGCTTAAGTTAATAAATGTTTGAGGCCTCTGGGGATGAGAAGAACTAGAATAAAACATTCAAAGCATCAGAGGCAAATTGATCTCACTTTTCCATCCTCAGAAATTAACTAAAGATTTCTTACAAAAGTCTTTGCCCCTCAATGACTTTTTTTTTTCAAACAGCATGGTATGTCAGACAAAATATATTCCCACATTTTACTGACAAAGGTACAATTTGTCCTGTTAAAAATGATGTCTGAATGTTCAGTTAGTGCTTTCTGTGTATTTGGAGCTGTAGAAACCTCTAAGGAACACACAGTCCTTGCCCCAAGGAGTTTACAATGTAAGATCCAGTGTTGAAATCAGCTGAGTTTAAGTTGAACCCTGGTGAGATCAGTTATGTTCTGTGTGGCCACTGGGATCTGCCCCATAACTCCAGTTACACCATTAGAGCCTCCGTAAGTACATGGTGCACGTTCATGTATGCCATAATAGTCAGACTTTTAGGGAACATTTTTACAAAGCTATGCCCTTTTTCCTCCTCAATTTTTACTTCCCCAAACAGTCCTCTCCAGAGTAAAATGTGTCTGCTTAACAGAATTGAAATGAATTATGTTAATTTACCAGCATAGAAATGAAATACTTCCAATGGTTTTGCTAATCATTAGCCCTGCTGTTGAAAAGTAAAGGTCAATTTACACATAGGGTCTCTCATAATACAGCAAGAAAGTGATGGAGTGCTCATTGGGGTGATGTGCACAGAAAAAAAAAACTATGGATGATGAGCCAAGTATTAAAGATGAGCTTTCAAATTTGTAGAATTCCTTCTTTTTTTAAATCCAGGCTTATTTCTGGTTTAAGTATTTCAAAGCTCCCAGAGCCAAAGAAGGGAGATTTCCTAGCAGTGGGGGGTTAGTCTATTAAAATTCATCATGATTCTTCTTATTGAAAAGAGTAAACAAGAATCAATTTTCTTTAGTAAAGAAGTTGGCTGGGTTATAGGTTCATCAAGAGAAGACCCAGTGAATTCTTATAAAACATTTACCAAATAATTCAGAAATACAAAATTAGTCTGGCGTTCTCTTTTTAGTTAAGGAGGAGGGAAAATAAAGGGGCTAGAAATGAAAAGCTTTGACATGCTTTGCAACAAAAAAGATGCAGTCCTGTAATTATCTGACCAAAGACATAATTGTATCCAGTCAACGAAATAGAAAACTGTTGGGCTACAGGAAAGATTGGATTGTATATCAGGGTCACACAGAAACCTAAAGTATAGATGAACAATACCAACACACTCCTCCCTTCACACCATGCTCCTTTGCTCATTCTTTGATGGGGATGCATTTTCCTAAGTACATCAAATCCGTATTCGTTAACTTTGCCTTTTTGCTTTTTTCCAGCACTATCCCAGCATAACACAAGAGGTTTCTTTGAGCCTAAGGGATTAAACCAACACAGCCCCTCCTATTTGAAGCATATGATATTGAGATCAGTGTTTTGGTAAAGTAGGAACTCTAAAATGCACATATCACACAAGGCTCCATAAAGTCTATGCTCTGTGGAGATGTATAGGAAGTGGTGGAAAAGAGCCAAGAAAGGCTTGTGCTCCAGTATTATGTAATGGGTTGGGTTTATTTCAGGGCCTTCTATTTAATAGTTGGTGGGTTTCCACTAAATATGGAAATAGGTTTGCATTTCAGGCCATTTTGGGGTTTCTTCTAACCCCATACTATTTGGGTTGGTTAAGAAGGTATACACCAATACAGACAGGGCTGCTTATTCTTAAACATTTGGAGTTGGTTTTCAAAGAATTCTTCAAGTCAGGAAAATATCCAAATCATACTGTCTTTTAGTCTTCCATACGCTAGTTTTACTGTGTTAAGTACAATGAAGAACTCGTGCAAAAATCAGATTGTCATCTTCTTAACTAGAAAAATATGTTATCAATTTTAAGTCTTTTAAGAGTGTTCTAGCTTTGCAGAAATTACTAGTGATTACAGAAGATATGTCGTCACACAATGGCATGTTAATCTACTGATTCCTATTCTATGCTAGCGCTAAACAAAATGTATCTTGCTTTGTGTACCAACTATGGCATTTTCAGAATTGTTTAAAAGTTGTTTTAGCATGAATCTTAAAAAAAAAAGGCTGAGATAGCTGTGCGAGTCTCATGCTAAAACTGAACTAAAGGCACATTTTACACATATGCTGTATATTAAGCTTAACCAGGTTTACGCCCCTTCCTTTGGTTTTTGGAAGAGAGTCCCACACTGTCACATGTAAAGGGACATTTCAGCACTGATTTTTCATTTTCATGAGATTAAAAGTGAAACATGTAACCACAAAGCTGGTTTATGTCATCCCCCTGTTGGAGCCAGCAGTAATGCCAAAAATTAGATATTTGATAGGTTTGAGAGAGAAACAGATGCAGGAGGGATGCCATTCCCACAATTTTAAACTCCTTATCTTTAAGCTAGAAAGAACATTCCAGACAAAGAAAATCTATTTTATTGGCTTTAAAAAATAGAGAGGGTGGAGGGAGTTAATTTAAAACCAATGTCATTCTTGGGAACTTACAAACCATAAATGAGGTGTTTGTGTATGTGTATGTGTGTGCGTGTGTGTGTGTGTGGACAAAAATAAGCAAATAGGCTGAGACACGTTGCTGTTATCTATTTAACTGAACCAACATTTTTGTGTTCATTTTGAATTCATTTATATTTTGGGGGGATGGGGTGAAGGGGGAAGGTAAACGTATATATTTAAAGTAAGAATTCCCTTCAGATGCACATGCACATGCAATAAACCCAGTGAAAGCTACAGCATCCAAAAAGTCTTCTTTCTTTCAGCTTTTTGTTTTGGAAGCAGTTTGTATGTCCCTGTTCTTTTTATTTCATTCTGCCAGCTGTCTGCTAAACAAATCTAGCCAGGTGGGGCTTACAACCCATGACTAAAAAACCTACTAGTGCAGCTGTCCAGCTTGCCCGGAGGAAGAATTCAAACAAATGGCAGGAATGAAAAGATTGGTTTTGTTTTCAAGAAAGTGACTACTGTACCTCCTTCGCTTCATTTTTGTTCTGATTTTTTTGCTTAACTCCTGGCCTCCTAAGAATTTACAGTGTAATGGGAAATCCATTTTCATGCTTTTATCATTCAGCATGTTTCTGGTGTAGCTTGGATTTCTTTAATATTTTTTCAGTAATTATTTTATTCTGTGTTAGACATGTAGGACAACTTGGCTGCTTCAAGTGTTACTAAATGTATAATAATAATCTGACATTTTCTCTGCAAATCACTGGTAAGCCATGTAGAAGCTTAGCTGGCTTTTTAAATATTCAATAGTTGAACATATAACTAGTGAAGGGTGATGGTTGGTATTGTTTATCCACAAGCTGGGAACAGAACAGGCTTCTTTGCATTGCTTCATCAATCGACCTCAACTGTGATTTTCTAGTCAGCAAATGAGTGCTTCGTTTTTTTCTGTCTGTGTTGGGCTAAATGAGAGCTGTGCTAAAAATTACCAAACTGCCATCTGAGTCATAGTAGCATCAAAATGAAGATTACCATGTAAATCATTGAGACACTGTCCCTCTCTCTGTCTCCCTCACTCTCTCTCTCTCATTCTCTCCATCATTTTTTTTAAATATCCACTCAGCATATTACAAACTTCAGCAAAGGCAATTAGTTTTAAAATAGAAAAATTCTCTGTTACTTGCTTGCTTATTGCTGGCCCAATGTGCATTTAGAAGTCAGTGGCAAAACTCCCATTGATATCATTGGTTCACAGTCAGGCATCAGGCCCCAATCTTGTGAAAGACACATAGGTTGAACCTCTCTAATACAGAATTTTCTTATCCGGCAACATCCAGAATCTGGCATGATTTTAGTTAGCCAGACAACCACTTGTCATGGGTGTGGCCGAGTTTTCTCTGGTCCCAGAAACTTTGTTTCGAGCCACCAGTCCTGGCTTTCCATGTTCTGTGCTGTTATTTGGCTGTAATTTACCCTAAATGTCTCCTAAGAGCCCAGTAAGCAGTGAAAGTGTTGGTAATGTGCTCGACAACACTGACCTCCTGCGGTCCAGCAAATTCACTCATTTGGTACTGCTCAGATCCTGAGGTTGCCGGATGAGAGCAGTTCAACCTGTAATTCACTAGGAGATGAGCATTCTCTGCACCTTCCAGGTGTCACTCACATCTTTGTAAGACCTAGCTTTAAAGGTACGTACATGTGGCCCTAACATCTCTTAGGAGTCAGGCATCTCCTCACAAGATCAGTCCTTAATTATGGGCTCTGCCATAGATGGGCCTAGAGAACCAGTAACGTATTTAAGCATATGCTTCATTTTAAATTTGTGAGTAGCGTCATTGACTACTCATTATAATAATTCACTTTGTAGTATTAGTACAGTGGTATGTAGAAAACCCAGTAAAGTGTCAAGGTAAAAGGTGCTAGGCAGTGTACAGAGAAGTAGCAAATGCTATAGTCCCATTGCTCAGGAGCTAACTGGTGTGATTTAAATTAAGCATGTGCTTAAATGTTGTGCTGGATTTCAAGCATACAAGATTACCACAGTCCCACTTTTAACAAGTATTTATTAAGCCACCAGTAGAATAACAAATCCATAGTCCCCAAAATGAAGAACTGTGTACCAGTCTTGCAAACACTGGCAGACTCAGATATCCTCAAAGAGTTTGGCTGAAGTAGCTGGGGCTCAATACAAGCCTGAGGGTCCATATCAGTTGTTTCCTTGAATGACCAAACCCTAGGTTTGGAAAGAAGCAAAGCACTTCTTATGCAAAGTGAATGTTTGTCACCTGTTCTCACTTATAAACTAAAATTAGTGCAAAAGGGATATGAAGATCATTTCCATCTCTCTGGCAAGTACACATCGTTCATCCTGACTAGCCAAAATCATCTGGTAACACCCTTTCCGAGCTGATTTGGCATGACCAGATACAGGGGCAGTGGCCACACTTGGCCAAAATTTCAAAATGTCCATGCAAATGGCCAAATTGAAGAATACTAATTGAAGATACTAATGAGGAACTAAAATTAATATTCAGTGCCTCATTAGCATGCTTCTGGCCACGGCACTTCGAAAGTGTCACGTTTCGCCCATGTGCATCTCGGCTACATGGGGGTCCTTTTCAAAAGGACCCGGCAGACTTCGAAATCCCTTTATTCCTACCAGCTGATTTAATCCCCCTATTCCTATCAGCTGATAGGAATAATGTGATTTTGAAGTCTGCAGGGTCCTTTCGAAAAGGACCCCAGAGTAGCCGAGGCACACGTGAGCAAAACGTGAAGTGCTGCAGCCGGCAGCATGCTAATAAGGTGCTGCATATTCATTTCAGTGCCTCATTAGTATTCTTCGATTTGGCAATTTGCATGGCCATTTTGAATTTTTGGCCAAGTGTGGCCACATCCAGGAAGAATGAGGCATGTTTCTTATTTTGTCATTTCTAAGGCGATGAGAAAATAGCATATGCTTACTGGGCTGTACATTTCAAAATGGCGTCTGGAACAGGCAGGCAAAGCAAGACTTCTGTTGCAGTTACCAATATTTCCTTTGTTATATAACAAGGCATAAGTGACATTGGTTGAGGTGTTCATAAATCAGGAAAAAAGACCAATTTTTCATGAGGAAATTGAAGTGCCGATGCAGCATTAACCCTCACAGTTGTTGTTTGATGAAGAAGCAGTGATTGGGGAATTTTGGCAACACTTGGTAGGTATGCATAACAGTCATAATGCAATTAACGCACAATGGAGTGACAAAGTCACTGAAATGTTACTGTTAAGAAATTGTACAATTTTTTTGAAGCACCAAATTGGACCAAAAGCACAGAATTTGGTCACATCCACAGATTCGTCATGGCAAAACATTCTGTTTTGAGTGTAGATTCAAATTTCATAAGGCATTTTGTACATAACAAGCCAGATTCTGCTTAGAGTTACAAGAGTGTGATTCTGGAGTCACTCCACTGAAACAATGGACTTTTTTTCATATTTACACCAGGGTTCATGAGAGCAGAATCTGCAGGCAAACTGAATAGCTTTCAAACAATACCTGTTTTTCTTTATTGCATTCAGAATACTCCAGTTCAGACTTTTAGGGCAACAGGAGTATTTATTTTTAAGACTGCTGCAGTTCTTTAATGTTGTCCATTGTGAATGGCTTGTGTGAAATTTTGATTTATTTAATGTCCAAATAAAGCAACAATAAAATGGGGGTAAACTAAGTCACGGGTTGCATGTTTACCCAAAGTCACATGGCTGTCTTATTCTCTGTCCTGGCTGTCTTATTCTCTCTTTAGTAACCATAAAACAAGTTAAAGGAAAACAAATCACATTTGTATAGGAGTGTTCTCCTTTTGTGTTGCAGTTTCAGGTGATCTACATAGATCTCTCACTCCCTCTCTTCCCAGGTCCCATTGCTCCATTTCCAGCATGCATATTCCCTCTCATGCTAAACCCATTCTCCCACCTCTCTCCACATATAAAAACAGTGTTTTAATAGAATTCTAACCTGAGAAAAAAGTCTAATTTCATTTGAAGTTCTTTGAAAAGCCTTCCTATTCCTACACACCCTCCAGGTTCAAAGCGATTCTTTTTGCATACGAGCTTTCAGGATTGTTTTTTCCTCCCATATAATGTTTTAACTTTGGTTTTGTGTGTTCTTATCATTATTTTACCAGCATGTATAACACACATTTTCCCACTTTACAACTGCAGTAAATATAAATGCAGAAATTATACACTCAGATGAATAAAGGAGCACAGTGAAAAAAATCTAAGCAGGTCTTGAACCAGCCAGTAATCACTCCTACATATTGTCTATTATAGCCCCGTGTACAAACAGTACATTTCCACATTACACAGGTGGAAGTGTGAAGCTGAGGCTCATTTAACTGTGTGAATTTTCCCAATGTATCACAATTACATGAACACCTGTGCTTCATAAACTTTCTGCTGATCCACTGTGAAAATCACAGTGTGTTTAGTAACTTACCCATCCAAGTGCATTGTTTCCTATGACATCTATAGTGGGATGGTCATTCTTCCTCTCTTTTTAAGATTTTTTTTCAGTGATCCCAGTGCTTGTGATACAGGTTCACTGTCCAGCCCTTTGGTATGAAAATGCTAGATGACAGCCTGAGGCTACAGCAGTGCAAGCTTCCCTGTAAATCTGTCCCAAACATGCTGAGTGACAAAAAAGGGAGGTTCAGTGCCCATTCAGCCCCTGGGCTCTCTGCTGAGGCTGCAAACAACATTTTCTTTTTTTCTGGTAATGTGGACACTGGACCATTAGGAACTATGCTGAGATGAACATCCCGTTTCATGTTGGCCACCTACATACCATCATGATATTGTACAACTGATCTCCATTGTTGGGCTGAAGTGCCAGGGATGTTTTGATCATGGTTCCAGAGCTCTCAAAAGTCTTTTAATAGGTCTTCACCCCAAACTTCATCTTAGATATTGTTTCTAAATTCTATTCTACTCTACTTCTATAAAGAGGTGTAAATGTAGAACAAGATTGTAACTTGCACTTTGTAGCTTTTCAACAGCATAAGACTTTGGAAGAAGTTCAGACAGCAGCATGGCCTTGCTCCCTACCCTATGCAGATGAGTGGGAAGTGGGTAGAATCTTGGGTTAATCCTTTCAGTGACACTTAGGAGCTTGCTTTTGAAAATGGGATTTAGGCTTCTAAATGATTTGGGGGATTATATATAATCTCAGAAACCTTTATAGTGTAACCCTCATCTTCCCATGCCCTGTGTGTGTGTATTGTTGTTAGTGCTCATTGAGTTATGTGTAATTTTGATTGCCAGTTCTTCTAGGCAGGTATCTGTTGTTTTACTTTTTTATAAAATGCCATTGACATGCACGGAGCTGTACAAACAATATTTTTACATTGCCTGTAATCCAGGAATCCCAACAGACCTTCTGTCTTCACTGAGCATGGAGTGGGACTCAGGACTCCTGAGCTATTTTATTTTGTTTCTTTCTTCTTCAAGGACTTGCTTAGATTTATTCCAATTGGATAATAACAGAGAGGAAACTTTGCTAGTCTATACACTATCAAAACAAAAAGCAGTCAAGTAGCACTTTAAAGCCTAGCAAAATGGTTTATTAGGTGAGCTTTCGTGGGACAGACCCACTTCTTCCTTTTTTTCCCAATTGGGTGTGTGTACACTGCGTTCATGGCTGCCCAAAAACTTTTCCTTAGCTGCTATCCATCAGGCTGGCTGTGGAGCTCTCTCGAGTGGTGCTGGGGCAGTGTCCTATATATGACTCTGCTGACCTGAAAATCCCTCAGTTCCTCCTTACTGCCAGTGATGGTTATTGGAACTGTGGCTCTGCTCTGCAGGTGCCACATGTCCCTAGCGATTTCAATTCTTTGTCTCACAAATAGGTGTAGATATTGTTAGTTAAAAATAGTTATCTTTAGTTAGTTGTTAGTGTTAGCAGCAGGAGGGAAGGGGTCTTCTAGTCTTGCTATCTCCACTGGAAGTTGTCCCACTCTTAGGGTAGGTCTACATCTAGGGAAAGATTGACCCACTTGTGGTCGATCTTCCAGGGTTCGATTTAGAGCACCTAGTGGGAACGCACTAAATTGAACTGTCATGGCATTTGTGTCAACCCTATTATTCCTGGCAGTTGCAATGAATAAGGAAAGTTGACAGCTGTGTGGATGGCGGCAAAAATTGATTTAAGATAGGTTGACTCCAGCTAGGCAATTCTTGCAACTGGATTTGCGTATCTAAAATTGATTTTACCTCATACTGGCTTCAATCATGTGCCTGCCAGGGCAAGCCTCCTCAGGGCCCAAACAGTCCTTTTGAAGGTGTGCCTGAGGATGGCTATTCCTCAAAGGACTGTCCCATTTCTGCACCACCTGGACCACCATTACATCAGACTGCTGGGTCTTCCTGCTGGTGGAAGTAGACTATTACATCTCCTTATGCTCCATCACACCTTCATGGTGTCCTCCCCCCGGCCCAGCCCTCTTCAGGGACCCCTCTCATAAGCGAATTTTTCTCCAGGAGATTTCTGTGGTCCTGGACCTAGCGGTGATGGAAAAAGTTCCTCATGAATTCAGGCACAGGGATTTCTATTCCTAATATTTCCTTGTCACCAGTGCCAAGGGGGCCCTTCATCCCATCCTGGACCTCAGGGACCTTAGCATATTCATTATTACTCACAGTTCCAGATGGTTTCCCTAGGTTCCATCATTCCTTCCCTGAAACCCTCGACTTATAGGATGCTTATTTTCATATCGCATCATGCCTTTGCCCAGAGAGTACCTCTGGTTTGTAGTAACCTGGGCACTTTCAATTCACTCCTTACTCCCCTGTGGGTTCTTCATGGCACCCTGGATGTTACCAAGTATATGGCTGTGGTGATGGCCTTCCTCCAACAACATGGGATAAAAGTCTACCCCAACCTGGATGTCTGGCTCTTCCAGGGTTACACCTCTCAGCAGATGGAAGTGCATGTCACCTTTACTGGGCTCAGAGTTGACAGACTGGGCCTAGTACTCAACCCTGGCAAGCCCGCTTCTGTCTCCACCCAGAGGATTGAGTTTATTGCGGAAATGCTCAACACCACCAGAGCCAGAGCATCGTTCCTGGATCAGCACTTTGCAGCCTTGTCACAGATCCTCTGCTCCCTGCCGGACTTCCTGGTAACCATGATCAAGACATGTCTCTGTAAAGCATGCAAGCATTTACATTGTCCCATTCACCAGAGTCTACCATGACATCTCCAGTAATGGCTGGCACCAGGGCACAACAGCTTCAGCATGTTTATTGCACTATCCTGCCATGTCAGCTACATTCTGTGGTGGTGGCTGGACCCCCTGATCAGTGATAGTCAGCATTCCTTTCTGTACCCCACAGTCCACAATGTTCCTAGTCACAGACACATCAGTTTTGGGCTGCAGGGCACATCTGAGGCATCTCACCACAGTTGATGTGGTCAGCAGAAAAGCTCTGTCTCCGTATCTCAGTATGTGTGCGCTTGAGGCAGTCTATCTTGTGTATTTTGCTTTTCTGCCTCACCTTCAGGGTCACTTTGTAGTGGTCTTGACAGCCATGTGTTACATCAACAAGCAGAGTGGGTTCTGGTCATTCTGACTTCACTCTGGAGCCCTCTGCCTGTGGAAGATTTGTATAGCCCATTTGATTCTCCTGGAGGAATCATGTCTCCCAGGTATCCAAAACCAACTGGAGCATCTCCTCCATCATCATTTCTTCATTCATGAGTGGTTGCTATCCCCAGACATCCATCACTCAAGAAAAGAAGAAAAGAAGCAGAGGGGAAAAGAATGGGACAGAATCCCAGGATGAAGTTCTGACATTTTGAGGGGCTTAGCTGAAATGAAAAATTTCTCAGCACTTTTGTGGGTTACCCATCACTACTTAGAACCAGGCCCAGATTCAGAAAAAACAAACCAAACCAATGGCCTTTCTTCTCCCTGAAATCATTTGGAACTGTTGTAGAAGGCTTTGACAAAGCAGTGATAGAACACAGTGGAGATAGATAGTAAAAATAAAGTCTTTTTTAAGGAAAACTTCAAGAAGAATTACCCAGAGATCAGTGTTGCGTGTGTATATTCTGTGTTTCCACTCTGTGGAAACAATAACACATATTTATATAAAAGAGAGGGATTTTATTGGGTGTGGGAGGAGGAAGTACGTCATTGTTCTGGAATATCTAATTTTATAAACATTTTATAGTGCTGAATAATCAGTACTGGAAGTCCAATAATAAATAACTGCTCTAATTTAATACTCATGCTGAAATTCACATTCTAAAGTCTTTTGTAGCCACAGCTTAATGCCCAACCAGGATGGTGAAAAGTAGATTTCAGCAGCAAGTGATTTAATTCACAACACAGGAATCTGAGCTTAAATGTGATGTGGAAACTGATCTCTGTACACATTGGTAACTTGTTCATGAAGCAAGTTATGTTACTGCACATAAAAAAGAAATAAAGAAAACACCAGCACACTCAACGTTTCTAAAGTAGTTTTCTCAAATTCCTTAGCAAATAATATAAAATAACAACCTAATAATTTTGTATCTTAATCATGTTCAGTAAAGAAGCCCTTTAGATAATTGGCACTGCCTCTGTACTAGGCCAAACTTTCTTTTAAGTTACAAATACTCACAAAAGGTTTACATTATAAGGGGCTGCTTTGGAGATGTGCAGATTTAGTTTGTAAGTACAAAGTGAACATGCAAATTGCCTTATCTTGTGGGATTCACAAACAACCATCATTCAGATTGATTTAATACATAGCTTTTTATCTTTAAAAGTGTTAATTAGAAAATAGGGACAGTTCTCTGAACACTTAAGAGTAATAAATAGATCAAAACAGCATCCATGCTTCTGTGATGGAACTTCTGAAGACTTTATAAAGGGTTTAATACAATTGTCAAAAAGACCACAGTATACATATTTAATGGTGCTACCAAGCTACAATTACATTTTTAGGACTCTGTTTGCTCGGCTTTTAAACACTTATTATACTAAAGAAACAGAACCACAACAACCCAGGGAATTTTCAGAACCTTAACACATAACTCATGGTTGCTATGCTAGCTAGCCCCCTTTTTATCATATTCAATTGCTACCTTCACACCTAAAGTTACAGTGCTATATTCAAATTTTCCCAGTTTTGATGTAGCATCAGAAGTTTTTCAGGCTGTGGGGGAGGGGAGTGTTAAAGTTGTAGAGTTGCTAAATCTGGAAGAATCATTTTAGAGAGCGAGAGAGCGTTTATAATAAATTTAGTCTAAGACAAATGTGAGAAGTCCTTCACCAGTAATGTACCACAAAAACAACCAGAGAAGAGGTCTGTAATACCTGTAGTGATCTGAACCTGAATATGCTCAGTTTGTATTTGATCCCTGTTCTGCTTTCCATCACAGGTTCTGACAACTGCTAGCATAAGGACCATTTCAGACTCTCTATCTTAAGTGATAATCCCCAACAAAAGCTCCAAAGAAACATACCCTGACACCTGGATGTTACGCAACTCGTGGCTGGGACGCCGGATGGAGGAGGGCACCTATGTCCTTCCGTGGGAGCTCCCACTGGGAGACGCCACGATGCCTTCCTGTATGGCTGATGTCACATACCCACTGCACCCGTGGCTCAGGTGGCCGTACATGGGAGGCACCATCCTGTCCCAAGACCTTTTTAACAGCTGCCTCAACCATGCCAGAGGAACCATTGAGCAGGTGTTTGGGAGGTTAAAGGGGAGATTTCACTGCCTCCTCAGGAGGCTGGACGTCAGCCTCCCAAACATGCCCATGGTGGTTGTCACCTGCTGTGCTCACCACAGTATTGTGGAAAGAAGATAGGATCCCTTTATTCAGGGCTGGACTGCAGACCCAGGGGCCAGGCATGAGCAGCTGCCTGCTGCCTGGAGACACCAGGCCCGAAGGGATGGGGTGAGGGTCTGGGAGGCCCTGCATGAAGCCTTTGCCTGGGGCCTGCAGAGACCCTCCCAACCACCTTCCCCGCCACCACTCCGCCACCCCTCCCCACCACACACTAGGGACTCGGGATTAGGGTTAGAACATTAACTTTTACCGGGGTTTATCATAATAAACACATTTTTTCAAAGCAACTAAGCAATGCCTGAACCTGTTTACAAGGAGGAAACTATGTACAGGAGGGATGCATGGGGCCAGAGTGGGGGACCAAACTTGGAGGCGGGGGGGGCTCATTCGTCCACTGGGGTGGAGGGCCAGAAGCCTTGGCAGCTGCAGATACCTCTACTGCCCTGGGGATGGGACCCCCTGAGGGGCTGGGATGGGTCTGGGACCACGAGGGGGGGGTAAAGTGGGGGCGGTGGGGGCTCAGCCTCCCCAGGGTGTGGCAGGGGGTACAGGGGGCTGCAGTGGCCACTGCAAAGGTGCCTGCACTGGCCATGAGACACCAGGCCAGGTCAACAAGGGTGGTCAGGGACAGGTCTGCCAGGAGGTGGGTATCTGTGGGGGGCATCAGTGGGGAATGGCTACAGGGTGGTGTGGGGGGCAGCTGTGGGGCAGGCTGGTGAGGAACCAGAAGATTGGGCGAGGCGGGTAGCCACAGCCTGGGTCAGGTTTTTGAGGCTGTCAGCCGCCCACACCCATACCTCCATATCCATCACCAGCGAGTCCTAGAGTGCAGTGGTCATCTCCTGCATGACGGTAGTGGGTCGGCCATGCCTCTGTACAGCTGGCGTTGTCCCTTGCTCAGCAGTATGCCTGCTGCTGTTCTTTTACTTTTGTGTGGATGCTCTCCCCAGTCCAGACGGGGTGCCCCCAGGTCATGTCTCTGGCCAGCCACTCAAATGCCTCCACATTCTGGTGTTGCACCACTGTCTGGAGCAGGACCTCCTTGTCCCCCCCAACAGTCTGAGGAGGTCCTGCAGTTTGGCCTCAATCCAGGAGGGACCCCTCCTTTGCCACTGCTCGCTCAGCGGCTACGAGCTCTCAGTAGACTTGGCGGAGGACTCCAGTGGGGGGGTCACGGGGCTTCTGTCTGGATGCCATTGCCAGCTGGCGGTGTGTGGCAGAGCTCTGGCATCAAGAAGGGGCTGTGCAGCAGGGAACTCATGGTTCTCCTGTGTCTGCCACACTCTCGGCTTCCTGCCTGGGGTTGCTGGGTAGCTGCTTCCTGACATGGGGCCAGCAGTGACCATAGAGCCTTGTCTGAACTGGCCAGAGTGTCTCTGGGCTCCTGCAGGGCTGCTGCCATGGCAGACCCGTTATTTTGAAATAGCGGTTGCAGAGTGTCTACTCACATCCTATTTTGAAATTTAACTTCAAAATAGGCAGCTACTGCCTTCCCGGTAATGGAGTAAGGACTTCAAAGTTGGGACCCCCTACTTGGAAGTTAATTGCAAAAGAACGCAAAACACGTGTAGGCACTCCACTGTCTACTTTGAAATAGCCCCTAACTTGGAAAGTAACTTTGAAGTTCATTGCTAGTTCATTGCTAGATGCAGCCTGTGTGTGTGTATGAGAAACAAGGATTATCATGGTTAAATATCTAGTACTTTTCATCCTTTACTGTACAAATAGAATTCAAGTAATTGGAATTTTGCTTCAATCCTAAATCTATATCTATATCTATATCTATATCTATATCTATATCAACATAAAATATACCAGTCCAGCATCTTAAAACACTTATAGTCACACTAGGAACACCAATCTTAAACATTTGTTAAATGAGTATTAGCAAGTGAAACCAGAGAAACTCCCCCATCATTCTAATAAACAAAGGAAAAATAATCCCAAACGAACAAACAAATGAAAAATACCACAAAAATCTCAGAAAAATATCCCAGGTAACCTGGTAAACCTTAACTGTGCCCTGCTGGTCAACAATCTGAAGTACCTAAAGAAGAAAAAGTTCCATAGTCCAGAGACCTCCACTGAAGAATTTGTGTAACCCGGATAGAGAAGGCAATCTTGTGACAGATGATGTAGAGAAAGCTGAAGTACTCGATGCCTTTTTGTCTCAGTCTTGCCTTGGTAGTAAAAGAATAGGTTATGGACTATTTAGAACAACTGGACATGCACACATCCATGGGACCAAAATCTAATGCATCTGAGGGTGCAGAGAGAATTGACTGATGTGATTGCAGAACCACTGGCCATTATTTTTGAAAACTCATGGCAATCGGAGGAGGTTCCAGATAACTGGAAAAAGCAAATGTAGTGCCCATCTTCTAAAAGGGAAGATTTGGGGAACTACAGACCAGTCAGCCTCACCTCAGTCCCTGGACAAATCATGGAGCAGGCCTTCAAAGAATACATTTTAAAATATTTGGAGAAGAGGAAGGTAATCAGGAACACTCAACATGGATTCACCAAGGCAAGTTATGCTAAACAACCTGATTGCCTCCTATGATGTGAACACTGGCTCAAGGATACTCCTTGAAAGTGGTGAAAGTGATATGCCTTGACTTTAGCAAAGCTTTTAATGTGGTTTCTCACAGTATTCTTGCCAGCAACTTAGAGAGGTATGGCCTAGATGAATGGATAGAAGGCTGGCTAGATCATTCATTTCGTTCAACATCTTTATTAATGATCTGAGTGATCTGTTGGTTTGCATACTCAGCAAGTTTGTGGATGACACTAAGCTAGGAGGAGAGGTAGATGTGCCGGAGAGTAGGGTAAGGATCCTAAGTGACCTAAACAGATTGGAGGACTGGACCAAAAGGAATCTGATGAGGTTCAACAAGGACAAGTGCATAGTCCTACCCTTAGGGTGAAAGAATCCCATGAATTGCTAAAGGCTGGGAATCAACTGGCTAGAAAACAATTCTGCAGACAAGGATTGGGGATTGCAGACAAGACACTTGATATGAGTTAGCAGTGTGCCCTTTTTGCCAAGAAGGCTAACATCATATTTGGCTGCAACTGTAGGAGCACTGCCAGCAGATCAAGGGAAGTGATTATTCCTTTATTCAGCACTGGAAAGGCCACACAGTGAGTATTGCATCCAGTTTTGGGCGTCCCACTACAGAAAGGATGTGGACAAACTGGAAAGAGTCTAGCAGAGGGCAAAGAAAATTATTAGGGGGCTGGAGCACATGACTTAGAAGCTGCAGGAACTGTGCCACACGTCAGCTATCCCCCCGGGGTTTGGAGAGCGTGCCCATCCAGCTTCCATGTGCGCAGGGGCTGGCAGCCATGTGGGTGGGCTCCAGCCACCCTGCATGAGACAGAGTGCCCCCTTCCCGGGCTCCAGGGCAACCGGCATGCATGATACTTACCTGGGGTCCCTCCAGGAACTTGGGCAAGGCATGGGTGGAGGAAGCCTGGCAGGATGACCCAGATGCAATGTTCATGATGACAGCCCCCTCGTCATCGCTGATTGTCTCAAGTGGGTGGACTGTCCGTAGGCACCTGCTGCCTGCCGCTGGTCCCAGGCAGCCCTCACCCTTTGTCACCATCTTCAGCTTGGTCTCAGCCTCCATTGTGTCCAGGATGATGACTGGGGGCCTCACCTCCTTAGACCCAAGGAGGCAGTACAGTTCTTTAAAGTAGGGGCAGCTGGTGGGCACTCCCCCAACTGCACAGCTGCATCCCAGCCCTTGCAATAGCCCTACCTCAGTTCTTTCACCTTGGACCTCACCTGGTCCAGGGTTCAGGTGGGGTGTCCCCAGCCGATGAGGCCCTTGATGAGCTGGTTGAAACCTGCAGCACTGCGGTGCCAGACTCAAGTCCGGTGGAGTACCTTCTTGTCCTGGGGGAGAGGAGGTCCCACAGCTCCACCTCTGTCCAGGAGGGGGCCCAGTGCTTTGGAACCTGGCTCAACCCCTTGGAGAACTCCCCGGTGTATTTGAGGGGTCTCCTGGTGTGAGCAGGGGTCCACTTGGCTGGCCATGGGTGCTGGGAGGCTGACGGGCTGGCTGGGGCATTGTTGCTGGGAGTGGGCTGTGCAGCAGTGTGGGCTCTCTGCTGCCTGCACGCTCTCAGCTTCCTACCCGCGGGTTTATGGGAGCCTGTGTCTTTAAATGCAGGTGGACTCTGGAGCCATAGAGCTCCACTTACGCTGTGAGTGGTGCCACCACCTGCCAGCTGATTGGTGCCATGGAGGATTCCCTCTTTCAAAAGAGCCATCTGCAGACCATCTACACTTGCTCTCTTTTGAAAGAGTCTTTCGAAAGGGGGTGCTCTTCTCACCGTGGGAACGGAGGTCCAACTTTGATGGAATGGTCCCATTCTGTCGAAGATAATTTTGAAATATTGCAGTGTGTGTACAGTCTGGCTACATCTACACTAGCACACTACATCGAAGTAGCCTATAGCGAAGTAAGAACATTGAAATAGGCTACTTTGATGTGTATCGTCTACACATCCTCCAGGGCTGGTGCTGTTGATGTTCAACGTTGAAGTAGTGACGGGGAGCATCGAAAGGAGCTGCCCTGGAAGGAAATGTGGAGTGTCCACACACACAAGTGCTCTCTGTCAAAATAAGGGGCCAGAGAAGCCTGCGGACGGGGTCACAGGCTGGACTAGCCCTTTGGGGGCAACAGCAAACTGCTCCTTTAAAGGGCTCCTCCCAGATACACCCGGCCTGCACAACTCGAGGTCTGCAGAGCGCTAGCCACACTCTGAAAGACTCATGTACAACAGCCATGGACCTCCAACAGCAGCAGCAGCAGCAGCAGCAGCAGCAGCAGCAGCAGCAGCAGCAGCAGCAGCAGCACCTGGAAGCTTTCCAGGTAGTCACCCAGGGATCAAGTGCCCTGCTAGGTGCTGCATGGGAGGCTGCCCAGCAGCTCCTGGTAGGGGGACCCTCCTGGGGGCAGACGGGGATGTCCCTGACCACTGGACTCCCCTCTTCCTCCCCCACCGGGTGCTCCACTGCCTCTGGAGCTACCCCACCAGTTCTGAGTGGTGGGAGCAGGTGGTCATGGGGGAATGAGATGACGACCAGTGGCTGCAGAACTTCCACATGCACTGGCAGACCTTCCTGGAGCTCTGCCAGTGGCTCATCCCTGCACTGAGGCACCAGGAAACATGGATGTGGTGCATCCTCCCCATTGAGAAGAGGGTTGCAATAGCTGTCTGGAAGCTGTCCACTCCAGACAGCTACCGCTCCATGGGAAACCAATTCAAAGTGGGAAAGGCCACGGTCGGGGCCTTGGCCATGGACGTAAGGAGGCCTGGGCACACACCCCCTGGGGGCGGGGGCCAAGGAGGGGACCGGGTGTGAGGCTGGGGAGGGAGGGGTTCTAGGGAGAGTGGGGCTGGGTGTGGGGCTCGGGAAAGAGGGCTGCCAGGGTGGGAGGGGCTGGTCTGGGGGTACCCAGGGAGGTGCCTGGGAGGCGGGCCTGGGGGGAGGGGCATGGGGCACCCTGCACACCCTCATGCATGCTTGCGTTCCCTTCCCACAGGTGGTCCGTGCGGTCAATGCCATGGTGCTCCAGAGGGTCATCCGAGTCAGGGACCTGGATGCAGCAGTCACTGGATTCACCACCATGGGGTTCCCAAACTGCTTCAGGGCCCTGGATGGAATCCACATCCCCATTCGCGCCCCGGACCACAGCGGGGGAAGATATATCAACTGCAGGGGCTACCACACTGTGGTCCTGCAGGCCATGGGGGGCCAGCGGGTGGCTTGGTCATTGGCCCATCAGTCTTGGGTGGGGGTAGAGGGGTGCAACCTTTGGCAGGTATGGGTCGCGACCCGCCCCCCCTGTCCACGGTCCCTGGCTTGGCTGGCTAGGGGCTGGGAGGACCAGCAGGTACAGCTGGGATGCCTCCACCAGCCAGTCTTCAGCCCTAGTGGGTTCTGGTCCTGGTGGGCTGGCAGATGGCATGGTGGGTGGCAAGGCAGGTGGTGAGGCAGGTGCGGTGGCGGGTGGTGAGGCATGTGGCATGGCAGGGCGCGAGATGGGGGGCATCGGGTGGAGTGGCGGGGAGGGTGGCGGGGGGGTCAGCGGGGGGGTAGGAGCTGGGTGGCAGCCTCCCAGAGCAACCCGGCTATGTCCCGCGATACACCTGAACTCCTGCCACGCTGCCCAGTGCCGGGTGGACTCCTCCCAGTCAAACTGGAGTCTCTCCTTGGTCACCTCTGTCTGCCGCCGGAGAGCCATCAGGAGATGGGGGTCCACGGGCGCTGCCGCCTGGGTCCAGCGGTGGCATGACCGTCCCGCTGGCCTTGGGGGTGTCCCTGGGCTCGGGGACCACAGATGGTGCCTGGCTGCCTGGGTCCTTGGATGGTGCAGCTGCGGAGAGGAAGAGAAGGAGGGGAAGGCTGTTAGTACTATGCCCTGGCCCATGGCCCATTCCTCCCACCCCTCCTTGGGTACTGGGTCTCCATTCCCATCAGTGGGTGTGGTGTCCCTGTTGGGTGTCCCCGTTGCATGGGTTAGTGCACAGTGCTGTCCATAGGTATGGGTGCTGATGGGCACTGATGGCCATGCTGCCGTCCTCGAATCATGCTGTGGCTGGACAGTTGCGGGTCGGGGTCCACTGGGGGTGTGTGGGGCTCCTGGTCATGTCTGGTGCCCCTGCACTGTGGCCCGGGGTGTGTGCCCTGTGGGGTGGGTACCTGACCATCCACTGCCGCAGTCGGGGGAACCCCCGTGGGCAGATGCCTGGCTGGTGCTCCAGGAGGGGAGGTCTATTAGGAGCATCACCGTCCCAAGGGGTGGCTCCTTGGGTGGGCCCTGGGGTGCTGGGCTGGCCTCTGGGCTGGACTCCAGCCCCGAGGCCTGCTGGGGCTCGTCAGCTGTGGTGTCAAGGGTGGCCAGGGGGCAGGGAGGAGGTGTCCTGGGGGCCCAAGATGGCCCTGATCTCCCTGTAATAGGAGCAAGTGGCAGGGGCGAGTCCTGGGCTTGGGCATAACCCTGCCGCAACTCCTTCACCTTGCTCCGGACGTGGTCCAGAGTGCACGCAGGGTGACCCTGGGTGGCCAGGCCCTTGGCCAGTTGGATGAAAGCTTCTGTGTTCTGCTGCTTGCTCCCCATCACGTGGAGCACCTCCTTCTCACCCCAGAGCCCCAGCGGGTCTCAGAGCTTGTCTTCTGACCAGGAGGGGCCCCGCATCTTTTTAGCCCCCCCTTTGGCTGCTGGGGGTGCCTGGGTCCCCTCGGGTGGAAGTCCTGGGGGCGCTCTGGGGGCTGGCTGGCTGCCATGGGTGGTGGATTTGGGGCCTCCAGAGGGTGTGCAGGGCTAGCACGTGCGTGTGCTGCTGCCTGCACGCTCTCAGCTTCCTGCCACAGGAAATCCGGGTCCATGGTGCTTTAAAGTCTGCTGTGAGTGGGGACCATAGAGCCCCGCAGGGGCTGGACAGAGCATCTCATCCCCTCAGCTGATTGCCGCCATGGAGGACCCCGCTATTTCAAAGTAGCAGGACACGGATTGTCTATACACACCCTACTTCAACGTTGAATGTCGAAGTAGGGCACTATTCTCATCTTCAGATAGGAATAGTGATTTCGCCATCTCGCCGTCTAACGTCTATTTCAACCTCGAAATAGCGCATGGTGTGTGTAGATGCAACGCGTACTATTTTGACGTTGTGCCGGCTACTTTGAAGTAGTTGTCTAGTGTAGAGACACCCTCTGTGAGGTATTTTGAAAGAGGGCTGTCTTTTGACCCTAATTTTGAAAGTACTTGCTAGTGTGGATGCAGCCAAAGTGTTTTTATCCAGGTGTATTGTTACAAGGCCCTGAAGTTGCAAAGCTGTAAACTCAAGAAACAAAATTCAGGCTTTTGTGGGGGTATCATCCCTGTCATTTACCTGCATTGTTTCCAGTTCTTCAGTTTGCTACTTTTCATTCAAGCCCTAGTCAGTCATCTCCTGATAAAGCAACATAGCCACAGTAATCTAACTGATAGTTTTGCCCTTACACATTTTTATTGTTTGCAAAAACTACATTAGGTCCGAATATTTATAGAGACAACCCCGGAGAAGAAAAAAGTCTTCATAATAACTGTATGTTGACTGCAGATATGGAATGAGAGGCTCCTGTTTGCCATTTGGCTATCAGAGTGATAGTAGATAGGAATGGCTGAGACAAAGCTGGAGAAGCTAACAGAGATTTCTGAGGGACTGAGAGATCCAGCATTAGCAGCTGTACAACTAAACTGGGGGGCTGAGAGACACGATCAGGGTAAATGATGAACGAGACTGAACATGCTGAGAATGTGCCAGACTGCAAACACTGAGATTAGCTGAAGCAAAAAGGTAGAGGAGAAGGTGTTATATTGTATACATAGTTGTGCAAATCAAACATGCCATAACATTCAAAGCCTGATTTTACTGAAACTCTTTGGGCCTGATTCAAATTCCACTTTCACCAGTCTTATTGATATTGTCTTCAGTCTTCCTGAAATAGCCTAATGAGATGCGCCTACTCTAACTCAAGAAAATAGAACAAACATTTCTGAATATTAATATAAACATGTAGATGTGTAATTAGAGAGAGAAGGAGAAATATGCTGATAGTAAATATATGAGCAGCTTAATTTTTCATGGATTTTCAAGAACAGCTGACATTCTGAATTGTTTGAAGTCAGTGTTGTTAAATATATTTAATATATTTCTCCTCTCTATTTTATCATTAGGGATATTTGTGTGAAAATGAGACTTCTGTTGCTTTAGGAGATGATGTGCTTATTCTTTCCCTGAAGTCAGAATCCTGTTTGTGACATCATGGTTAATTAACGTGGAGATGATTATGATTTTAGAAACAGAGGTTTATGACTTTTGGTGAGAAATAAACAGCAGAAGCACATGAAGTCTTAAGCAAAAAAAATCCCACTCTCATTCAGGTTTTAATGACAAAGAACAATGAAAGAAGTCTCCCAAAAATGATGTCAGCAGCAATGTGTCTAGACTGGAAGCTTTTGCCAGGTTTTGCAAGTGCCTCTGTAGATAAGTTCTAAATATTTTTGTGAATCTTTGAGACTGTGCATTGATAAAGTAATTATCACAGTCACCACCTTCTCAATGGTACACTGGTGCTCTTTCAAACTGGTCGTGTACATTGGATTGGCTTGCAGAAAAATACATCCTAATTCTGATGAAAATGTTAATATGAATTGGGTATTAAGTAGCTCACCAGCTCTGGATCACTCTAATGTTGATTTCTAAGTAATAATAGCCACAGTAATGTACAAATAGTTATTTGATTTGGAAATAAAAATACATATTGCACCCTAGTTTTATATTCACTATCTTACCCTTTTTCATTTGCATGTATCTGCTTACTTTTCTTGATCCTACCTCATCTTAATTCTTCAGTTTTACTTTCACTGTCATATTAGATCTTTATTTTCTCACAAATGTTCTACCTCCATTTCTGCTGCTAAATAGGATAAGTCTTTTTAGATATTCACTATTTTTAGGAAATAGAAAAAAATAGAAAAAGACATATAATATTTTTGAGCATAGAGAATATGGGCTAGTTCTCCGGAATTAGCAGCTGAGAGTTCCATCACACATGAATATAACATACTGGGATTTGAGATGATGCATCAGAAACTGGAAATGAGTCATTAAAACACAAACACTAGCAGATAGTGTTGAACTTGCTAGCTACACATTTGTAATGTTAACCTACGTAGCATGCCTTGTAGTCCACACGGGGGTCTGTTTTTAAAAACAAGAATCAATTCTATCCTTTTTCTCAGGGCATGGGTTGCTTGTTCATATTACTAGTCATCAACTCAACACCATCTTTACTAACCCTGGAGAAAGAGAGAAACCTTGCACACTCTAATGAAAACTGAACAATTGTTTAGAATCTCGATAATGTGCTATATAATACATTATCTGGAAAGTGGGCAGAAGCTGTGTTAAGAGAGTTGGCCTTCATGCACAGTAACTTTTGTGGGAAGGAGAGTGAGAGGGAGGGAGGAAGGAAGGAAGCTATTAGGAGATTTTTTTTAGGAGTTTTGACAAAAAAGCAAATTTCTGTTAAGCTTTACATTTTCAAGGTGAGAAAATACTATCCTTAGTATCCTTAGGTGTATTTGATATAAGAAATGTTAGGTGATATTCCTTGAAATATGTCTTCTTGTAATGATGTTTTACTGCTTTGTCTTTGTATAATTATGATCTACGTAATAATAGTGCTTAGCACTTACATTTTGCTTGTGCTCTATAGATCTCAAGGTGCTTTATGGAGGTGGGTCTGTGTTGGGCATTTCCATTAACTTCAGAGGGCTTTGGATAAAGTCCTACAAGCCTCTATTCACAAATAGGAAAACAAAGATGTGAAATATTTGTCTATATTAAATCAATTTAGAACTGGGAAATGAATCTCATTCCTGTGTCCTCTACACAAAACTCGCCCCGCCCAAACCTCTTCCCACTCTCAAGTATATTACATAGTTTTGGCTCACCTACACCATTCTTAATTTCCTTGCCTTTGCATACGTTTGTCTTGTTGATGCTTAATGTGGATGGAAATGACTTGCAGCCCAAACAACAAATGGTCGGAGCATGTTGTGGCAAGACAAAACTAAATTTTTGAATAACACCTTTGAGGGAATCTGTCACCCCAAAACGGCAAATTGAAAATCTGTAGACAATTCAAGAAATTTCAAAACTGGAAGGTTAATTTACTTGAATATGTAATTGAATAGTATAATGGTTACACATACATGCATTGTTAATTTTAATATTGAATGTACAAGCTGAACCTTTCGCTGGATGTCCATTTATCATGGGTGTGGCCAAGTTTCTTGTGGTCACAGAAACTTTGTTTACAGCCACCTCTCCTGGCTTTCAGATGTCTGTGCTGTTATCTAGCTCTAATTTACCCCTAAATGTCTTCTATGAGCCCAATAAGAGTGGAATTCTGCTAGACAATATTGATCCCCTGTGGTTTGGCAAATTCTCTTGTCTGGCACCAGTCAGGTCTCAAGGGTGCAGGACTAAAAACATTCAACCTGTAGTTTATTTTATCTTGGCCTCCTATTTTCAATTTCCAATGTGTCATATATTTTTACATTAAAAAGTACATAACTATACTGTAGAGCAGGCATGTCCAACCCGCGGCCCACGGGCCGCATGCAGCCCTGGACAGCTAGTAATGTGGCCCCACAAGATTGTAAACTTTTAACATTATTATGTGATTTATATACATTAACTATATTATACATTTTATATGCGGCCCAAGACAATTCCTCTTCACGCAATGCGTCCCAGGCAAGCCAAAAGGTTGGGCACCCATGCTGTAGAGATTACTGTAGAGATTGTCAGAGGAAAGCCAGAGGGTTTGAGAGAAAGTTAGGGCTTTTGTGAACCAGGAATGCTGTGGGTGAAGATTTAGATTGCAACATTCTCTCATCCTTTTGAAAACCCTCCCTTTCTGTTTCCGGGTCCTTTGTGGGATATGTCAGAAATAACTCTGTGTTTTCTATAAGACTTCATCCTCCTTGTTACCTGCCTCGCTCAACCTTGACAGTGACTAGCTGTCTTGCCACAATATTCACTGTATTCAGGATTTTGCTGAACATGTTACCCAAATGCACTGAAATAATTTTAAAAATATTGAAATTAATGTCCAATCACTGGTCTTCAGAGTGAGTATTCAATTAAGATAAATGTATCAGTTCATATTGTTGCCACAGAGTCCTGAAAAGAGCACTGCATTCATTCACATTTGGTTCACTCTCCCAACCACCAGGGCCCATAATATGTTTTTCGATGAAAATGTAGATTTTGCTGCATGATCCTGCTGCAGACTTAGGCTGCTGTAGGAAATTCCATGGTCATGGACTCACAGGTTTAATAGGGTCCTGAACAATTTTAGGTCATTTAGTCCTGAAAGCATTCAAATCTCCCTGGTATGACTAGCCACATCTGTTTTATAGAGCCTTATTTTTGGTTTTGTGAATTGTTGCTTTACTGGTGAATCTGGCCTTCTTGGTTTCCTTCAGACCCAACATTCAGAGTAAAACTTGGGGAACAAAGCTGAAAAAAGGGTTTGCGTAAGCCTGCAGAAACTGCAACAGCTGCTGAGTTTCATGCTCAGTGAGATGACACGTGGCCAAAATAGCCTTTTCCTTCTGGTTCATCAAGGACAACCAGTCCTGATCCCAGGCCAGTATCTGTGGCTCCCCATCCCATCTCTTGGGTAAACTCTCAAAGCAGTGACTCTGTGACTAAGCGCCTGCCAAATCTTTTTGGCACAAACAACTGCTGTTACACTTGATGCATTAAAAGGCCCTTTCAAATTTTAGGAATTCCTCTCTGAAGTGGTGATTTGATTTTATTTTAAATATTAGGTTACGGTGCTCCTGATGACCAGTGAGACCTTCACCCATAGAAGATGGTGCTACAGTCAGCAATGAGGATGTAATGTTTTTGCAGTTTGAACGCTTATGTTTTTCTGATATGTGGCATATTCTCTTAAAATCTGAACAAAGTTACTAATTATTATTATGTAATTATCCTTCTGTGATTACAAGGAATAGGAGAATTAAATCGCCAGGTTTTCAAAAGTATTCAGGCCTCTAAAGACACAGGTAAGCAGCTAGTGGGCTTTTCAAAAGCACTTACATGCCTTAATCCCATTGATTTCAATGAGAGTTAGGTGCATGGGGGTAGAATGACAAGAGGTATAGAAACTAAAGCTACATCTAAGCTACCCTGCAAGATTGACCCTCAGCAGGTTGATCATCCAGAGTTTGATTTCACATGTCTCGTACGGACATGTGAAATCGACCTTGCAGGAGTCTCAGTGAACCCCTGTACTCCTCGCAAGACACGAGGAGTAAGGGAGGTTGATGAGAGAAACTCTCCTGTCGACCTTCCCCAGTAGAGACAGCAAAGTTAGTTGAGTGTACATACATCTATTCTAGCTATGCAATTTGCCAGTCTGTGTCTAATGTACTACTTTGCTCTAACCCTAACCCTTTGCCTAATTTAGACATAGCCTAAGTGTTGCAGCACCTAACTTTTAGACGGGCTGCCAAGTGGGATTTACAATCCCAAGTTAGGTTCCTAAGCTCCCCATGCATTGCATGGTGCCAATTAGGTACTTAAAAATGAATTTACAGAAAGCAGCTTGCAGAGTGGGAAGCTGCTTAAATTAGCCGTTAGGAAATGCTAAGTAGCCTATTCCCTTAGAAGAAGTTAAGCAATTGCCTCTACTGGGGATCATAACCATGATCCCTTCCCTGCAGTAGGAGTCTAAGCCAGGTCAGCCCTTTTTAAGGAAAAACTGTTGTGGGTGAGGTACTGTTTTACCCAGAGTACTCACTTAACGTGTGGAAGACCCAGCTTCATATCTTCAGTTTGCCTGATGTGGACTTGGAACCAGGTCTCCTAACACTCGGTGGTTGCTCTAACAATAGAGCTAGGAGGTACGCTAGGTTTGGCCTCTTCTCTGTCGAAGCTTTGTAGAAAACACCTTGTATTAAAAGCTTACCTATATATTGGGCCTGGGAAAGCAGGCAGGAGAAATACTCTATAATTCAGTGGGTAGAGTACTCACCTGAAATATGGAAGAGCCATGTTCTAGCACCTTCTCCAGTGACTGTTTAAGCGGAAGGCACAACTGAACTCAGGCAGCTGTGTTTTGTGCCATCACCTCTGAGCACATCTTCTGGAGTTGGTCCCACAGGCAAAAAAAGAGGGGGCATGTCTCTTTTGTGAATGCTGTCAAGGCTTAGCCATTAGGCACTGAGCTGCATGGACTGAGGCAGTGGTGTCCATACAACCAACAAAAATTTAGGCACCATCTTTTAGGCACCTATAGGGTAGATGATGCAGAGTATGGAATCTGAGGATTTAAATTTTGAACCTACACGCTTAAGTTCCCCTTGTGCAATTGAAATTCCCACCAATCACCTTTCTGCATTTTTGGGTGTCTACACATCCTTGAAAATCAGCCCCCAAGGTCACCTTTTATAATGAATTACATATGCTCACTGCATGTACAAAAGTATACTTTGTAGCAGCTTTCCCAGAGGCAGAGAAACAGTGAGCTGATGAGTCAGATGCCAGTTGGTCATTTGGATTTGAGGAAAAATTGATTGTAGGCCCTCTCTGTGGGGGAATAAAGGACATTCTCCCCTCCCCGCCAGAGGACCTTATCTATTTGTAGGATAAGTTACATGGTAATTTCAGAGGGAGAATACTCAGATAAGTCAAATTAAGGGCTGTGCTGATGAATTACCCACCTTAAAATTTAGGTGCTTGTAGCTTGCAGCATTTTGCCCTTATAATACTGTTGGAAGAGCCAAGTTACAGAACATGGATTCTATAATGTCACCCATGGACAACTTCACATTGAATGAGTCCCAACATGTAATATAACAGGTCTGAATCTGACCCAAAGAGTTGGCAACTTGCCCTCTGTCAAAGTCACCCTCAGTTAAGTTGGCTGGATACCTTGTAGTACTGTCAGATAGAAGTAAGAAGGATATTTGGAGACAGTTATGTGATGACTTTGGCACAGTCCAGTAATGGACATGTATCTGGCATTAATATTGGTCAATGTAATGTAATTGCATTAACACTGGTTAAGTGTATTCATGTTTAAAACTTATATTGATTGTTAATAATAAAGCTGCAGCCTTTTAATGCCAACTCCAGATTCACTGTCTGTGGAAACCAGGAGGCTTGAGGGCAAGGATAAATTATACTTGCCAAATCACTTAGAGAAAATTCCTTGTACATTGAAATTTGCATATTCAGTATGATATAAGGTAATTAGGGATAGGCTAAATATTTATCCAGTTCTTAGCTTTAAATCATGAACTCAAAATGAACTGGCTGGTTCAAGGTTTTCTACTTGGAAATGGACAATAACAAGGAATAAATACTGCTCAAGTAGTGAAAAAATGCTTTCTGATCTCATAGTACCACATATTTGACAAAAAAAAACCCAAGTCTGTTACTACTTCACAAATTCAGAAGTGGTTCACAGAATATTTTAAGCTACTAAAAGTAAATTTCTTTATAGAAAGGTCCTATGGAATGTAATAGGAGTGAAACCTAATAGATTTCTGTAGACATTTAATAGGGTTCTGTACAAATGCCTCTGGGATCTTGCAATCTAAAAATTAATTGAGAACATTTTCCTTTTTGTTTGTTTAGCATTTAGAATTTTATAGCAGAAATACAGTATTCTAGTAAATTCCATAGGATGGCTCAAAAAATCCCCACAGAAAGCTTATCATTTATCCCTATATTTAATAGGACGTTTTCATAAGAGTTTAGAAAGCAATAAATTATTAGCTATATATTGCATGATGTTGAATATAAATTAAAACTAAAGATGAATATTGAAAAAATTAAATATTTAACCTCATGCAAGAAATTTAAACATTTGATGGTTTACATTAGGCCTCTCACCAAGGCCCTGATTCAGCCACGTAGTTGTGCTAGTGACCAGATTTAAGTACCTGACTAGTCCATTAACTTAAGTTGCTTTAAAAGTGAGGTATGTACTTAGTTGGGTGACTGGCAGACATATTTTGTTAATAGAGTCTGCCAGTAAAACTAAATGGATGAACAGACTAACATTTCCAGGATAAGTAAGTCTGCTGTGACATGTTGTTTTGTTATTGCCATAATTCAAGGGGATCCGGTTAAGTATGTGCTTAGAAACTCATATGCTCATACGATTTAAGCTTTTTGTAAATTTTATTAATTTTTTGTTTAGTAGAAAATAGGGAGGAAATGCTTTCATATCCTCTCCAAATGGCATTTGTTCCATCTATTTTTCCTCATTTCCTAATATTTGCTGTTTTTTATACTTCCCTTTTCACACCTTTTCTTTTATCATTTTCCAACTCCTCCATTCTGTCTTAGAATTTAGTCTCAAGAACAGTAGTACTTAAGTAAGTCTGGCTTTTGGTTCTCATTTTGTGATGTGTCTCCCTCTTCTTCCTTTCTGTCCTTCTTGAGCTTTATTGTTTTATATTCCTTTCATGAAAATAACTGTCTACAAAGCTTTAGCAAGTGGAAATAATTCACTCTGGCCACATCTACATGGGCAGCTTCTGTTAACAAAACTGGGCTTTTGTTAACAAAACTTGCCAAACGCCTCCATGGTTAAAGCACTGCGTTAAGAGTTTGTGGACAAAACTCAGCTGTTGAGCCAGAAGCATTATACCTCTCCCCAATCAGGTATAACACCACTGTCAACAGTGTTTTGTTTATACAGCAGTGTCAGTGTAGACACTTCTGTTGACAGAGAAGGTTTCTGGTTCCCCCAGGCAGTCTTGTCTGCAGAGCTTCCAGCCAGCCATTCTGTCGAGAGAGGGCAGGGGAGTCTGGCTGCTCTCTGTCGACAGAGTGGCTTGCTCTTTCAAGCCACTTTTATGTGTAGCTGCAATCTGTCAACAGAGGTTCTGCCGAGGTTTCTCTGTTGATAGTGACCTCTATCAACAGAGGCTGCTTGTGTAGACACAGCCAACGTATATAATTTTTTCTCCGCACAGACTCTGAAAATTTCTTGCTTTGCCTCACAATGAACATGCCCTCCCATTTCTGCAAGTTGTTCAGCTGTCTAATTTTTGCTGTTCGTGTGATGAAACTTCACATTTTGTTATTATTATTGACAGACATTTTCCTGCTGTTGAAATTTTTACTTAAAGTTTGTGAAAATAGCAAAATACCATTCAAGGCCTTTTTATGTGCAATTAAATGTAAGAAGGTAAAAAAAAAAAAGACACTAAAACAGAATTTCATCCTTCTTTGAATGTTATCCTTTTATGTCTTTCGTCCATGTTGTCTATATCCTGGATTGCCTTTATGTGTCACTGTTTCTATTTCAGTGAGGGTGGAAGATACTTATTCGCTATTGTATATCCTATGTTTGTTCTTCTCATTCAGTGAGAGTTTGCGCTGTCCCTAGGAGGTGGGATGTAGGGTTGCCATCTTTCAGGTTGTTCCAGGACCATGCCTTTTTTCATAGTCCTAGGAAATCTATACAGGTACTTAGCATAGACTGCCAGCTGTTCAGATTTATTGGCTCACGATTATTCCAGGTGCCCTTTTTCCTTTTCTGTACCTCTGAGGTGGCAGCCCTAGCGTATCAGGGAGGAGGGCAGTAAGCCATCATTGCACTCTCCTGATACTGGCTTGTCCTTGGACTAGAGAGGTCCCTGGTGTAACATAGACAGCCCTGGGAAATCTATTGGAATTGTAGACATCTCCTTGGCTGGCCTATAGGCCATAGTCTTGAAACACATCTTAAAATAGATAGCACTGCAGCCTTGCCTCTGCTGGTTTTCTCACCAAAGGCACGCTCTCCATGCAGGATTTGTGAAGGGATCCTTAGAGGGAAGGACAATGAGAAGTCCTGTGTCACCTTATAGACTATCAGGTTTATTGGAGCATAAACTTTTGTGGGCAAAGACCCACTTCATCAGAAACATGTAGTCATTGCTTATTGCTGTCTTCTGCAGTGCCTGCATTGGAGATCATTATCTCCTGGCTAGATGTGGGTCTTTTAGGGCACTGGTTTTTTGCCCTTGGACTGTTTATTTGGCATATAAAGGGGCTGGAGTAGAGGTGAACCTCTCACCCATTAGTTTAAACTTCCCTGGCTCTAATCCAGCAAAACGTGTAGGCTACTTCTACAGTAGAGGGTTTTTTTTCAACAAAGCAGGCATTTAGTCAGCAAGAAACCCACAGCGCATCCACACTAAAAATGCATTCTATCGACATACCATCGACAGAACTCGGCACTTCTGTCAACAACCTTCTGCCTCTCCCCCACGAGCCAGAACATCTTTCCCAACAGAAACTGTCAACAAAAAAGCCATGTGGATGCTCTGGGGGACCCATTGTTGACAGACAGGGCATCCAGGTCACCAGGCAGCCCTGTCTGCTGTGCTTCCAGTTGGCCATTCTGTTAATAGTGGGCTGGGCAGTCTGGCTACTCTCTGTTGACAGAGCAGATCGCTTTTTCAATCTGCTTTTTTGCGTGGATGCACTTTGTCAACAAAAGTTTTGTCAGACAATATCTTTCAACTTCTGTTGACAGATCACTGTCGTGTAGACCTAGCCGTAGGGGATGCGTAGTGTTGAATACATAAGGCATCCTACTGAAGTCAGTGATGTTATTCACAAGCTTAATGTTAAACACATACTTACACGCTTTGTTGCCTTACGGCAGTCTGTCAACCAAAATTCTGAGTATAGTACTTCAACACTTGAGAAGCTTGAATCTACTCTTAAACTGGTTCAACTAGTTTTTCTTGGATTTTTTACAACAGCTTTGAGGAAACTCATTTAAAAATGTAGTTTGTCAGTTGACATGTCAACTTCTGTTTTGCATTTATTAACCCCTTTATTTCTGCCAGTTTTGTCAGGACATTCCATGGCTTTTGAAGCTTAAATAAGGGTTAATAGAATAAACTCATTTCATTTGTGTGGAACGAGGATCAGAAAGTTATCAGTCTTGTTTTCTTCATACATAACTTGTATGTACATTTCAATCTGGTCAGCTTTTTTAAAACACAGTGACTGTGTGTACACTACACACAAATATCAAAAGCCTGAATTTCGAAAATCGAAATTCAAAGAAGGGATTTTGAAAGAACCTGGCTGTACACACAAAGCAGATTGTCGTATCAGTCTGCTATGTCGAAAGAGGTTTCCAGTCTTTCAAAAGGGAGTGTCCACACAGCAACACAAACCCTTTTGAAAGAACGAGATGGGAAACACCACACATGAGGTCGCATGGCTGACAAGCCCTTCTGGGGCTCACAGCCCGCTGCCCCCTTAAAGGGCCTCTTCCAAACACACCCACCCTGCACATGTAGAGGATTGCAGAGCAGCAGACAGCATGGCAGACACCATGCTCTGAGGAAAGGCCACAGGGCATGGGGCCCCAGCAGATGCCCATGGGCAACACCTTCCCCAGCCCAAGGGCCCAGATGACCATGGTCCTCCAGGGCCTGCTGGAATCCCTTTAGCCCATGACCCCTTCCACTGGAGTCCTGTAGGCCCTTGCCACAGGGCGCTCACAGCACTCCTTTCCCTATGGCATCTCTGGAGCCACCCCAGGGGTGGAGACTGGAGGGAAAGGCTGGTGCTGGACCAGTGGGATGATGAAAGGTGGCTCCAGAACTTTAGCATGTCAAGGTAGACATTCATGGAGCTGTGCCATTGGCTTACACCTGTCCTGCAGCACATGGACACCAGCATGTGCCCATGCTCCCTGTCGAAAAATGAGTGGGGATCACACTGTGGAAACTGGATATCCTGGATAACTACCATTCTCTGGGACACCAATTCAGGGTGGGCAAGGCCACTGTTGGAGCTATCCTCCTGGAGGTAAGTCAGGCCAGGGTCCCACACCCACCATGGGAAGGGAGGAGTGAACTCCTGGGCTGGGGGCGGGGGGGCTCTGCAGGGAGAGGGCTAGGAGGCCATGCAGGGGAAGTGTGGGGCATGGAGGGACACTGGGGTGTCTGCTGTGCAGACCCAAATGTGGATGCCCTCCTTCACATAGGTGGGCCAGGCAATCAGCCGTGTCATCCTGTGGAGAACCATCCACCCTGGGTATCTGGATGACACCATGGTGGGATTTGCAGCCATCAGGTTCCCCAACTGCTTCTGCTGCCTCGATGGTGCCCATATAGTGATTGGTGCCCTGGATCACAACGCAGGCTGCTATATGAACCCAGAGGAGTCCCTGGCCCAGCTGCAGGCTTTCCTGAGCTCCCTTGCTTTAGAGTGCACCTGATTGACTGTGTGCTGGGAATGGCCCTGCTTCTGCAGCCCCTGCAACAGCCAATCAAAGGCTGCAGCATTCCAGGGCCAGCCAGTGTGTGCTCCAGTAAATCTTCTTTGACCCATAGGCTGAGGAGATCTTTGATCTTGGCCTCCGTCAAGGAGTGGCTCCTTCTTTTCTGACCTTGAATCACCTCCAGCAACTCCTCTGGCTGGTTGGGGGGAGCCTCCTGGGGGTTTCGGGAGTGTCTGGGTTACACCATCTGACTGGTGGCCTCTTTGGCCGTGGGGTCCGAGCTGCTGGAAAGTGAGCCTGTCAGAACTCATGCTTCTGCAGCTCTGGGCACACTCTTGGCTTCCTGCACGGAGTTTCTGGGTCCTTGGAGCTTTAAGTGGCTGGCCCCAGAGGCCTTAGAGCCCTGCTGGGGCTGGTAAGAGGGTCTCCAACTTCCCTGCAGCTGCTGCCATGGCAGACCTGCTTTTTCGAAAGAGCAGCCCCAGAGTGTCTACACATGCCCTCTTTCGAAAATCAATTTAGAAAGGGGATGCTCTTCCTGAAATTGGATGGGAAGAGCAATTTTGAAATGTGTACCCCTTTCCACCAAAAACAATTTTAAAAGAGGCCATTATGTGTGTGGATGCTCCGTGGCCTCTTTAAAAAGTAGGCACCTTTCCAAAACTGATTTTAAAATAAGGGGCTAGTGTAGATGCACCTAGTGTGTTGATGACTTGCTGCAGGTCACTCATGTGGGAATACTGTGCCCATCACCTTTGATAAAACAATGCAAGGCTGATCAACTGCTTACAATCTAATTAATCTGTCCTTTTACTGTTATGCCTTTAGTATATCTGTACAAATTCTCAGTATTTGTTTAATGATATTTTACATTTTTTTATTTTATTTTAATTATTTTTGTATCACTACAATATTTGCAGGTCTAATCAGAAAAATATATTCACATAAAAACTTGTGAAATTTGATCTGTTTTTTCTCTAAACCCAGACTATTTTCATTTAATAATTGAGTCCATTTTAGTTTAAAAAAAGGAAAAAAAAACAAAAAAGAAAATACTTTGCAACAACTTTCCATAAAAATGTTTCATTTTTCACATTTAAAAACAGAATTTCAAGTACTTTCATTTTCATCATAACTATTACAGGTACTTTTTGTTATAAATTAATATGATTCAAAATTATTTTGACTCAGAGATTATTATTGGCTATAGCTTGATATACTGGTATTTAGCAGAGAAAGAGAGCTTTCCTCAATGGTGATTTTAATGGAAAATTGTGAATGATGCTTCTTTGGAGACTATTATTACACTTCTGATTAAAATATTCCATTCTGTGATTAATTTTGTCTGTGCCATGTCAGAGTGCAAATATGTTGTGTCCCTCTGGGTTTAAGAAACTGAAAGAAAAAAAAAGATGTAATCAGCCACGGTTTCTGAATATTTACTTCCGGAGAGCTTAATACACAAATATAGATCCCAGTCTAGCAAACTCCTATACATGCACATAAATTTAAATACTCAGGTAGTCCCAATGACTGTTTTTTGGATGTTTAGTCTTGTTTCTTCCATGATAGTTTCCAGAATAAGACTTTGGGTTAATGAAAATGTTTTTTCTTGGAGACATTCTGTTGATGATTTGTGGGCATTAGTAACCTGTAGCAATACTATAAATGATGACTGTGCAGTTTTACCTGCCTCTTTATTGGACAAGGTTCAAATGCATTTTTAGTTACACATCTGCCCGTTTCTGATCATTGTGCTGAAAACTCTACCAGAAGCAGCTTATTATTATTATCCAGATTTATGGTCAAGAACCATATCCATGTTGCACCTCTCTAATCTGGAACTCTCGCATTCGGTAGCATCCATAATTTGGCATGATTTTAGTTAACTGGATGACCACTTATAGTATGGCCAACTTGTGGTCCCATAAGATTAGTTTCCAGCCACCAGTTCTGACTCTTACTGTTCTGTACTGTTCTGTATTTAGTTATAATTTACCCCAAAGTGTCTTCTAAGAGCTCAATAAGCAGTGGAAGTGTTGGTAATGTGCTAGACAATATTGACCTCCCATGGCCCGGCAAATTCTCTCATCTGGCACCAGTCAGGTCCTGAGGATGCTGGTTTAGCATTCAACCTGTATTTGATTAGCCACATATTTGTGTCTGCTGTTTGAATGGTATGGGTGCTCATATTCTGCCTGACAGTAAACATGTTGAAAATGGTGTTGGCAAATAGAAATGTTTTTTCATTGACTTGTAGAGCATAAGCCATCATGGCATTACCTGCCGTTTAATGCCTGCCCCTTTTTGCCTTTGCTATGATCAGTGATACCATCAGTAGTATCAGCACTGCGCTGGAATTAGAACTTTCAAGTTAACTTGTCTTCCCTGTGCTGTCTTGCTGTCTATTTTGTAATAACCGAACTGGAGTATTGCCAAGTCTTGCATAAACAATGCCTTTCGCTTTTGCTTTAATTTCTTAGTAACACAGGAGTAGATTTTAAAATTTATATTGAAGTGAAGAGGACATGTTCAACTCAGATTACAATAATTCTAACATACAGAGACTTGATTATTTAAATTACTTCTTTATATGTTAAAAATGTAGTAAAGATATTGCTGGTCTGGTAGCTGATAATATTAACAATGTAGAAAAATGAACTCTTTCCATGTTTAAGATAAAGTCAAATGTTTATTTTAGCTTGTCAGATCAAAATAGAGTGTATAAATATTATTTACATTAATAACACAATGATTTTTTATTATTGCAGCATATTGGTTTGGTTTCTGTATTTTCCTTGAATTGCTGGAAATTCAAATTTTCTTTCCATGGCCTCTGTAATGCTAACAATTGCATAGCAACACCCTACCTGAGTGATAGACCATAAACTGAATAAATCCACTTCTTCATTTATTCAGATTTTATATCCTAGTTGCCATTGCTTCTTGCAGTCATTTGTCAAAAGCTTGCAGTTAGGTTGTACACAACCTTTAATTCAGCTATTGTTAGCACTTTTGTATGCCAATGAAGGGTTCTGGAATTTTCAGAAGGACGTCTACTCCTAATAGGGAAACTTAATTATTCCCCTAGTTCTTTGGAGCTGTCATAGGCATCTGAGTTATATACACTTCATATCTACTGCATAAACTTCAACTGCCAGTCAATAGGGTTCTGTTGTACTTTATAGTGTAAAACAAGGAGATTTTTGTCTTGTTGCCATCTTTGTTACAAAAACTTAAGCGAAATCTATGCATGCAAAAGTTATTTGTGCTCTCTCTCTCTCAGTTGTCCATTGTGTTTATGCCATGGAATCATGTATATGCGAATTTATCATTAGTCAGATGGGCTTATGGACTGTACCTTGACTAATTGTGATGTTTTTCACAAATATAATAAGTAAACTTTGAACACTGGGTTCCCTCCATGTCTGTGTTTTCTTTTCCCCCTTTTCTTTGGCTGACAGGCCCATTACTAAGATCAGCATGGGAAAGCCATTCCATGCTATCACTTTCCTCTACCATCCCATCAGTGCTGGTAGAAGAAGAACTTTTATAAATACTAGGGACACCAAATCTCAGGAAGTGACCCATCATGAAATGAAAAGGAAATCATGAGAATTCAGACACACTGTTTAAAATTCTTTCCTGGTTGACTGACATCCAATCACCTTAAGCCCCTGTTTGCGTTAAGTCATCTGCAGATTCCTTCAATTGGTTTGTAAGTATCCTTGTGGTCAAGCATCCGTACTCTTGCCATTATGAAAATGTGGTGGGGTAGAGTAAACAGTTTTGTTTAGATGAATGGACAACGTGGTGGTATGCCTAATCAGGCATTCGCTAGCTTCTGACAAATGGAGGTTTCTCTTGAATAACTGCAGATAGTGTCTGCAGTGTTGGAGCATATAGGCACACTGAATCAACCACTGTGGAGGCTCCTTTCAAGTGGATCATGCCCTTAGCTAACATTAATTATACAATAATGTTTATATGGCCCGTAATGTCTCACCTGAGGGTCTTTTTGCTTTGTTATCAACAGAATGCACACTCTATATGTTCTCTCACTTTGTTAGTGACAGTATTGTTGACCAAAGCAACAGCTTCTCAAAAGTGGTGTTTAGCGCTAATGAAAATAAAATATGTTGAAGTTTATTTCATCCATGACATATTAGATTACTTTTAGTCTTTAGCTTTACTGACAATTTAACTTGTATCTGTAGGGTTAAAGGGGCCTTCACACTTGCTCTTCTATCACAATAATTTATGCAAGCCAGCCTAACAATCATATGTTAGTTAATTTATTGCTCTTTGAGTTCAGTATGCTTCTATTTAAGTGAGTTAAGTATATAGTTTAAATTCTTTAGCATTTTTTCAAACATCCATCAAAAGGTGTCTCAACTTCACATCATAAAAAGTAGCACAACTGTTATTTTCATTGAGGTTATGTTTAACTGGAGTCTGCTAACTGGATTTATTCTGGATTGCTGTGATTCCACATATCTCTTGAAATGTTTTCAACTGTTTTGAAGAACACTGTGTTTGATGTTTCCATTGCAACAAATACAGAAACTAAACACATATTTACATCCTTGGAATTGCAGTCTTGTAGTAAAGCCATAGGTATTTACACAGCACTTTAATTCATATTTTTCAGAAATCTAAGACTGAACAGTCAACATACACTCTGATAGATGTCTTGTGCTTTGGCAGGTGCCTTATGTTTTAGTTAGACCCAGGCATGCCAGGAAAATTGAAGCTGGTGGAGTCAAACAACTACATTGGTCAATACCACAAACTTGAACATTTTGGAGCTAACCACACATGTAAGGAAAAGCATAAGGCAGTGAACCGTATATTATAAAATTGTTTTGAAGTTCAGGAAGTTACGCCAGGTTCTTCTTTTTGGTTTGGCTGTTCTTCGACTCATCCACATTCCTAAACACAAAGTTGAATCCAAAGTACTCCTCTTCAGGTTTGCTGACTTAGCCACCTTTAAGCACATTGCTTATTTGCATTCTGCTAAGATTCCTCAATATTTTTTAAAAAAAGGACAAGAGTTAGCTATATATATTTCACATTGCTCTTTCTCACTCTGTGGCTATGTCTACATGTGCACGCTACATCGAAATAAGCTATTTCGATGAATAGCGTCTACGTGTCCTCCAGGGCTGGCAACGTCGACATTCAACGTCGACGTTGGG